>NW_024962266.1:22327371-22615529 GCF_019238085.1 Lagopus leucura | reverse complement strand
TTTCACAAACAACTACATCCCAGAAGGAATGGCTAATTTCACAAACAGCTACATCCCAAATGGAATAGCTAATTTTACAAACAACACAATGTTCAGACCAGTCTCCAGGTTTTCTTCTCGGTTTGTCAAACGGTTTACGAATCTTGAATTAATACTCATATTGGTGTGCGTGTCTCTGATTGTATTCATAATTGTGAATAATAAGAGGAAGGAATCCCTTCCAAAACCAGAGAATGATGACTGGCAGGGAATATGGAGAGGTTTAGGAAAGGTCTTAGAAGCATGGGGACCCGCAGTGTCATGGGATTTTACTCTTGAACACCTGTGGGATCCTGAGAAACTAAGCCAGTATTTGAGTCAGGGACTATGCGGCTTACATAAATCTAAGGAGGTACAACTTATTTGGGGTTTGGCTTGTGCTTACCGTGCCCTATATAATACCATTCTGGAGAGAGAGAGTTTCCGAGCTGAGGTTCAAGCCAAAGGGGAAAAATCCCAAGTCAAATCTAATCAATCACAGGAGACACCAGTAACAATACCAGTTGCTCCTGTGGAGGGCAAGAAATGGAAACGAGTGTCTTCGCGTCTTGAACGAAAAAGGGAAGAGGAGGAGGAGGAGGAGGAAGATCCAGGCGAGGGGCCCTCCTCAGAACCACCACCATCGCGAAAGGCAAAAGGGAAAACTAAGAGACATGCAGAAGAGAGTGATGAAGAGGAAGTCTCTATTACTACTCGCCGGCCTCTAAAGATGACTGAAATCCAAGGTTCAAGAAAGGAGTTTACACGGCACCCGAATGAAAGTATTGTTTCCTGGTTGGTTCGCTGTTGGGACAGTGGGGCCCATAGCTTGTCTCTGGATGGTAATGAAGCTCGCCAGCTAGGTGCCATTGCCAGAGATCCAGCTATTGATAGAGGAATTAGTCGGTGTTCGGATGAGGCTGCCTCCCTCTGGGAACGAGTGTTAATAGCCGTGAAGGAAAAGTATCCCTTCAAAAATGGCTTGAAGATTGCGATGAAAAAATGGGATACAGTGGAAAAGGGTATCCAGTATTTGAGGGAAATAGGCGTGGTGGAAATGTTGTATGACCCTAACTTTGTTCCTAACCATCCACGCCAAGACCGCGACCCTGAAAAAGTGAGAACGACGCCTGAGATATGGCAGAAACTCGTGACAACAGCACCAGACAAATATGCCGCTACTCTAACGTCAGCATGTGACAGATACCAGGAACAACAGAGAACACCCTTAATTTATGAATTAATTCTTACGCTCCAAAACTATCAACAGTTGCTGTCCCCCATTCATGCTGCTGTAGCCGCTATCTCAAAGGTGACGGACCAACTGAATGAAACGCGGAAGCAAATGTCTCAACTGATTAACCGTGACAAACCTGTAGCAGTATCAGAGACGCTTGATGAAGATCAGGATAATCAAATGAGTCTAGCGAAGGATATGAAGGAAATGAAGGAGATGATGAAATTTATGCGAGCCCACCTAATTAAAGACGATGAACCTTCCTTCTCACGTGCACCATCAAAAATCTCAGCTGTTAGAAGCAAACGCTCTCCGGCTCAAGTAAGGGGTAATACACCGCGAATTGCCTTATGGTATTACCTACGTGACCATGGAGAAGACATGGGGAAGTGGCACGGTCAACCTACTCCTGTACTACGAGCTCGGGTGAAAGAATTACAAGGCAGATCAACCACCAGTGCAGTTGCTCCAGTTACCACAGGTAATGAATAGAGGGGCCCTGCCCTCAGTCAGGGGGGGGAAAGGGATAATAGAGTATATTGGACTGTGTGGATTCGATGGCCTGGCACATCAGAACCACTGAAATATAAGGCCCTGGTGGACACTGGTGCACAGTGCACTCTGATGCCCTCGAGTCATGAAGGGACAGAATCAATCCATATTTCTGGAGTGACTGGGGGTTCTCAAGAATTGACTGTGTTGGAGGCTGAGATAAGCCTCACTGGTAAGGACTGGCAAAATCTGTCACGGAGTTGACCAGATCAATCTATGTCCGTGACAGAGGCGATAGGCCTCTGCCCTTCCCCCCCCCCACCCCTGTCCCACGAAAATGGGAAGGAAGGAAGGGAGGAAAAGAGCAGCGGCAACAATCTATGGAGGAAAACTTATTTTACTATAATATTGGAATACAAGATAACACAATATATACAATTTAATTGAAATTGAGATTAATAAATCAGACAAGATGAGAGAGAGAGAGTTTCCGGGACCGATTCAAACCTGAAAAGCTTGGAACGGCTAGGAAAGCACCCTCCAGCACCCACTGCAAGGCAGCAAGAGAGCGCCCCCCCCACCCGGAAGGGTCAGATCCCGTGACTGCTGTGATGTACAGGGATAGGTAGCTGGGATTGGGGCAGTGACACTTTAATGCCCCGTACACTACATGATGTTTTGATGTGGAATACTGAAACCATTAAAAAAAAAAACAAAAACAAAAACATAGAACCATGACATTCCACCCCTTATTCTACATCGTTACATCATGCTTAAAATATATACACATATATATACAAACAAACAAAAAATGATTAAAATGCATTACACACACATGGGTATACACATATACATAGAATTACTGACTGCGCTCCCCCGGCATCAAGTTTCCTTGTGGTACACATTGGACATCCCCATTCTTCTGCATTACCCACCATGTGGATCCTGGTCCCTGAGCAAAAACTGTACCACGGAGAGGTTTGCCCTTTCCAGAAGCTGGAAGAACCCAAACTGCCTTTCCTAACATGTTCTTTACATGTACAACGGGGACTTTATCTCCCTCTATGGTATGTAGGGAACTGGATTGGCTAGGACCATCACGATTGATAGATCCTCTGGTGTTGACTAACCAGGTGGCTTCTGCCAAATGCTTCTCCCAGTGCTTAAATGTTCCGCCACCCAGTGCTTTTAGCATCGTTTTTAACAATCCATTGTATCGTTCAATTTTACCAGAGGCTGGTGCATGATAGGGAATATGGTAAATCCACTCAATGCCATGATCTTTGGCCCAAGTATTTACAAGAGAATTTTTGAAATGAGTCCCATTATCTGACTCAATCCTTTCCGGGGTGCCATGTCGCCACAGGACTTGTTTCTCGAGACCCAGTATGGTGTTTCGGGCGGTAGCATGGGGTACTGCATATGTTTCGAGCCACCCAGTGGTTGCCTCCACCATAGTAAGCACATAATGCTTACCATTGCGAGATCGTGGCAAGGTGATATAATCAACCTGCCATGCCTCCCCATATTTGTACTTTTGCCATCGCCCTTCCTCCCAGAGAGGTTTCATCCTCTTGGCTTGTTTGATGATGGCACATGTTTCACAGTTATGAATAACCTGTGCAATGGCATCCATAGTTAAGTCCACCCCTCGGTCTCTAGCCCATCTGTATGTTGCATCTCTCCCTTGATGACCTGAGGTCTCATGGGCCCACCGAGCCAGAAATAATTCACCCTTGTTCTGCCAGTCCAGGTCTATTTGAGCCACCTCAATTCTGGCAGCTCGATCTACCTGATGGTTGTTTTGCTGTTCTTCAGTAGCCCGACTCTTGGGCACATGAGCATCTACATGGCGCACCTTCACAACCATATTCTTTGTTCGGGCAGCAATGTCTTTCCACAGTTCAGCAGCCCAAATAGGTTTACCCCTTCTTTGCCAGTTATTTTGCTCCCACTGCTGTAACCACCCCCATAAGGCATTTGCTACCATCCATGAATCAGTGTAAAGATAGAGCATTGGCCACCTCTCCCGTTCAGCAACATCTAAGGCCAGTTGGACAGCCTTTACCTCTGCAAATTGGCTTGATTCGCCTTTCCCTTCAGTGGCCTCTGCAACTTGTCGTGTGGGGCTCCACACAGCAGATTTCCATCTGCGATGCTTCCCCACAATACGACACGATCCATCTGTGAACAGGGCATATTTCTTTTCGTTCTCTGGTAGTTCATTGTATGGTGGGGCCTCTTTAGCACGTGATACTTCTTCTCCTGGTGGTGTTCCAAACTTTTTACCTTCAGGCCAGTCCATAATGACCTCTAGGATTCCTGGACGGCTGAGGTTCCCCATCCGTGCTCGTTGTGTAATCAGTGCAATCCACTTACTCCAGGTGGCATCAGTGGCATGATGGGTGGAGGGAACCTTTCCTTTAAACATCCAGTTCAGCACTGGCAGTCGAGGTGCCAGAAGAAGCTGTGTTTCAGTACTGACTACTTCAGAAGCAGCCCGAACCCCCTCATAAGCAGCTAAGATCTCCTTCTCAGTTGGAGTGTAGCCCTCTTCCGACCCCCTGTACGCCCGACTCCAGAATCCCAGGGGTCGGCCTCGGGTCTCTCCTGAGGCTCTTTGCCACAAACTCCAAGTGGGACCGTTCTCTCCAGCAGCAGTGTAGAGGATGTTCTTTATACCCTGTCCCGTCCGTACTGGCCCTAGGGCCACGGCACGGGCTATCTCCTGTTTAATCTGTTCAAAAGCCTGCTGCTGCTCAGGGCCCCATGTAAACTCATTTCTCATTCGCGTCACATAATAAAGGGGGCTTACAATGAGGCTGTAGTTTGGAACATGCATTCTCCAAAAGCCCACTGCACCCAGAAAAGATTGTGTCTCTCTTTTGCTAGTGGGTGGAGACATAGCAGTGATTTTGTTGATCACATCTGTCGGGATGTGACGACGGCCATCTTGCCACTTTATGCCTAGGAACTGAATCTCCTGGGCAGGTCCTTTCACTTTGCTTCGCTTAATAGCAAAACCAGCATTCAGAAGAATTTGGATTATTTGCTCTCCTTTCGTGAAGGCTTCTTCTGCTGTATCGCCCCACACAATGATGTCATCAATGTACTGCAGGTGCTCAGGAGCACTGCCCTGTTCCAATACAGTTTGGATCAACCCATGGCAAATGGTCGGGCTGTGTTTCCACCCCTGGGGCAAACGGTTCCAGGTATACTGAATGCCCCTCCATGTGAAAGCAAACTGTGGCTTACATTCTTTGGCCAAAGGAATGGAAAAGAAGGCATTAGCAATGTCAATGGTGGCATACCATTTGGCCGCTTTTGACTCCAGTTCATACTGGAGTTCTAACATGTCCGGCACAGCAGCACTCAGTGGGGGTGTGACTTCATTCAGGCCACGGTAGTCCACCGTCAGCCTCCATTCTCCACTGGCTTTACGCACTGGCCATATGGGGCTGTTAAAAGGTGAGTGAGTTTTTCTGATCACTCCCTGGCTCTCTAGTTGACGAATTAACTTATGAATGGGGAGCAAAGAATCCCTGTTGGTGCGGTACTGACGCCTGTGCACCGTTTTTGTGGCAATCGGTACCTGTTGCTCTTTTACTCGTAGCAACCCCACAACAGACGGATCTTCTGACAGTCCAGGCAAAACAGACAGCTGCTTAATATTGTCTGTGTCCACAGCAGCTATTCCAAAGGCCCATCGATACCCCTTAGGATCCTTGAAATGCCCCCTTCTGAGATAATCAATACCTAGTATACATGGAGCCCCTGGGCCCGTCACAGGTGTCAGAACATTGATGCAATCTGCAGGGATGTGATGTGGATTTAGCCCTATTGGCACTGAGTTTACTCCTGCCAAGGATGTTTTAAAATGAAAAGTAAATAAATTTCCGGAAAAATATGTCACTAATAGTTTATCAATTAAATATTTAGGATTCCCTTCACTGGGATCCTTAACATTTTCACAAGAAGAAAATAGATGTATATACTACTTATATTACAGGTGAGATTCCTAGACTGCATTTGCTGTGTGTTGTCCAGGATGCTAATAATATTGGATATCAAGCAGAGAAAGCCCAAATTTTTCTGGCAAACTGCTCTTGGCATCACTTTGTCTGGAAAATGATCGCATGGCTTATAAAAATCCATTTCTTTCCACTGTAGTCTCACACAGTAGAAGAATCCACAGAGCATCCTCATCCTTAGACATGCTTTTTGTGTCTGAATAGGAAAGTCTCATAGTTCTTAGTGACTGTTTTTCATTATTTCTACCTTGACACAGAAGTCAAAGCATTGACAAAGCACAAAGCATTTTCATTTTCGCCCCTGACTTTTACTGAGAAAAAGAAACAAATTATCCCCCTTTTATATTTACGTTTAATTGGTGAGAGATACTTTTGTTTTTTTCTGAAGATCAGGGAACAGGTTTGTGTCCAGATAGATGATTTACCAGTGTCGGCCTTTGAAGGCCAATTAATTAAAATATGGGTATATGCCTTCCTGGATCTGTTTAAATATGTCTTAAGTATGTCTTAGTATGAAGATGTACACTTTTGTTTTTAGACCAACAGCATACAAAAATGATGAAAATAGCCATTTGTAAGATAATCTGTGTAGTAAAGGAAATTATTTTGCATAATTAACAAAGAAGATAGCAACCATCATTAAAAAAAAAACAAAACAACTTTAGCCTATGGATGCTTCCTAGTAATTGCATAATACTGTAGAGCAGTGTATTAGTAAAACGTATTGTTAATGGTTTTGCAATTTAATGTCAGTAATGGTCTGTACATAGCCATTCTTTATTTGGCAAATTAATTTTAAATCAGGAATTTGCTTTTGCTGAAAATACACAACACCAAAGGCTGAGGAACAGGATAACTTCAAAATATCTGAAAGTCAGCAGGAAATTCTTTTCTAGATAGAGGGCCTGCGTGAAACTCAGCATTTCAGTAATGCTGCATTTAGTTCAGGATAGAAATGGGGATTAAATACTGCCTATGACTACATGTAAAGCCCACAGAATCCAAGAGGTGGGAGGCACAGAAAAAGAGATTTTGTGTAAGAATAAATTTGAAGCTGGGACTAAGTTTCCTAACATTCAGGATAAAAGGTGATGATTAAATTTGTTAAAGAAAGCCTTCTTCAATTGCGCTTAAACATGCTAGTTAATACTGAAGTCAGGAACAAACTCCCACTGACATCAGTGGAACCAAAATTTACCACTTTGGCTGACGGAAGCAGTAGATCATCATTATTTCTATCTTCCTTTGGAACTCTGGCTCCGAGGAGCTATGTGCTTTGTGTTTGTCTTTGCCTCTGGGCCACTGCCAAACATCAAGCAAGGAGGCTTCTCCTACATGTGTGGAGATGTACCTGAGGAATGGCAGTTTTTCCTTTCATCTTTTGTGATTACAATCAAGAGGAAGTGTTTATAAATGTGTTATTTTTATTTGGAGCTCTGTTAAGGGTGTTGTGCTCTGAATCAGTATCTCTATTTTGACACTAGTCACTGTTCTATTGGTAGTACTGCCTAGTGACTAGAGTCTGTGACTGAGGCCAGCAGAAACCACAACTGCTGGGAATCTACAGTGGTCAGTCATATGCAAGAGCCATAGAAAAATGCGTGGGAGCAAAGCTTTTTCAGTTTTGGTTAAGAATATACATTTCTGGTGTATCTTTGGCTTTGGAACAGGCTGCCCAGGGAGGTTGTGGAGTCTCCTTCTCTGCAGATGTTCAAGACCTGCCTGGACACCACTTGTGCGACCTGGTGTAGGAAACCTGCTTTGGCAGGGGGGTTGGACTCAGTGGTCTCTGGAGGTCCCTTCCAACCCCTGTGATTCTATGATTCTGTGATTCTGGTACCAAGAATATATATTTTTAATCACAGAGGATTACCCTCAGAAAATGTTCAAAAACTCACCAGTCTCTAAAGGCAAGATTCACCCTAATAATGAAGTGTGTGTGTGTGTATATATATATATATATTTGTATAAATATATATTTTATATATATATATGTAAAAATCCGATCTTCTCAAAGTCTCCCTTAATTCCCACCCCATCCCCCTTCTTTTTCACAACAGCAACTTTTTTTTTCCAATTCCTCATTTAACATCTTGTTTGTGCTTGATGTTACCTTTCTCTTTAGGAAATGCCAAGCAGTCTGTATTCCACAGCTGCAAAGTTACTGCTGTCTTGAGGCTGACATGGAAACAGATACAGAGTTATAGTCTGTTTAAATGGAGATTAAAATTTTATGTAGCAATTAATGGTTAACTAGGGGTAAATGAACCAAAATTACCCAGCAGAGTCTTTGTTGAACAGGAACACTGCTTAATGTCCCTTGTTTACTAACAGTCTGATAATGACTGAGAAGACATTTCTTCTTGTATACTGTCAAGTCCACACAGAATCTTAGGTTGTGCTTCTTTGGTGCTGCAGGAAGGGGATCGGGGCATTGTAAGATGTCCCAGACACAGATTTGCTCTCCTTACTGTATGTTAATGTTCTGGGATCTGTGAGCACCCAGTGAAAGTGGCTGACTACTGAAAGTTGTAATCTTTCATTTTAACAGAGTTCTAAGGTAACTGAGATAGCTGTAATGAATGTATGCTGAATGTAGCATTCACACCGTCAGCTTTCTCCAGTATGTGAAATGTTTGAAGGCTCATGCATTTGTTTACCAGATGATCACGAAGGAAAACCACCTTCTTGTCTACAGGTGTAATGTTCATCCACACTGCATGACAAAAGCAATGCAGATACTGGTTTAAAGCTGGGAAATGAGATCCTGGTTTTTGGGAAACTGCTGCCAGAAAGTGGTTCAGGGCACTTTACTCAAACAAACGCAGTTAGAAATGTTGATGGCCTCGTCATCACTGACTATTTTCTCTAAATGAGAACTGTTTTCCTGCCCTCTTAAGATTAAATGAAGTCATGAGACTGTAGTACAGCATATGAAATAATATTTTTTTCCCCTTATTTTCCACAGCAATCCTCCTAAGTTGTCCACTAAAAGAAGCCTTCAAGCAAACAAGAATAGCAGTTGAATCATCTGCTATACATTAAATGTATATATATTGAGAATTAAAATCCCCTGTGAAGATTTAAAGATTGTTTTGTATGAAAGAGTGGGAAGGCAAATATCTGTCAGTGTATTTTATATAAATGCTGTTTTATATATGTTTTATATAAAAACCTGTGACAAATGATTTGAGGAATATAAGGGAAAAGAATCCTGGGGAGTGAAAGTGCTGTTTAATTTTGGTTTTCAATACATGTAGATCAATTTAAAAATTAAAATGGGGAATATCTGATAAGTGCTTTAGTTTATGTGATAATATTTTGCAGGAAAAAAAATGGTTATTTAGATACATAACATACAAAACTATCATCCCCAGAACAGTTAATAATAAAATTACAAATAGCCACTGATACAAAATTCAAGCGTGGGCAGATTACATTTCAAGGCGAGAAGTCATTTTGCATTTACTGGCAGAAGCTGGCATCTGTTTTTAGATGTAACATCCTCAGTGTAGCTGAAGAGCCTCTCAGAAAGAACGGTGCTGGGAAGAGCTCCAAGTGAAGACAAAGCCAGGTTTACAAGATGTGGAAGTGAGCTTGCATTCGACTTCCACCACTCAGCAAGACCTACTGTGTAGTGAGCTCAGTGAGGTGCAGAACTAGTTCATATTTGGCAGAAACGGGAATCACTTGAGCTTGAGATTGTCATGATCTTTTCCAAATAGCTCATTACATTTGCAGCTTCCAGGTGGGCTGGTTGGTACTCTTTGGTCTTTATTGCTGCTTCTTGGATGACTGGGATTTTCCCCTGATGTTCCTCAGCTTGACTGTGTGTGACAGTTCTTCTGGCATTGTCTTGGCAAATTCGAGAACTGGCAGAGAAGTGCCTGAGATAAGGAATCAGATCTCATGCTACACAGTGTCTTTACTGACACTGTTAAACTACTCAAAAGACAAGCTAACACTTTCTTTTTCTTGGCCTTGGTGCCTTGATCCAGTACTTACATGCTGAGATGGGACTGTGAGAGCCTTGACAGCTGGCATGATGACACACATAGAAGCATCTCTCAAGCTTACTTTTCAAGCTAATTCCTTAAAGGGGCTGTGTATGTGAATGACAATGTCTGCCAAGCTCCACTGTACCTGAGTCAGCACTGCTGTCTCCAGCCAGAAAGCTTTCCGCAATGCTTCTTCCTCACCTGACTGTGCAACATGCAGTATGGGGTCTTTCACCTTGAGGCTGTGCCCTGGGAACACAGTTTGGAAAGAAAATTGTTAGTGTATTTTTAGTGTTTAAGTAGTAATAAACCTGTCTCAGTCCTTGAGAGAGACTTGAGTAAGAAGATTTTTTTGGAATAATCTTGTTTAAACGTTATTCCTGCAAGTGCAAAGGATGTGCTGAAGGCACCTCTCCCATCACCTTGTAGTTGGCAGCCAGTTAGAGCAGTGGCACAGTATAGGTAAGGCTCTGTCTAACTACTGTGTAAAAACACCTCACCATGTAGAATCTTTTGTTGTGTGAGCATGTCCAGAAAGGCACCCTCCGTTCTTGTGTCAGCTGCTAAAGGCCAGGTCGTACACAACACAGGACTTGAAATCTTAAATGACTGAATAAAAAGAAAATCTGAGCAGTGTTGTTCACAGACCTTATACAATCTTGGTATCTTCTGGTTATAATATGGCTGCTGTTCATAGACAACCTTATCAATATGCCTGGGGTGGTAGTATTCAGGAGCAGAAGTGGGGAGAGGTGTTTACAATGGGAAGGATGATGCTGAAATTCTAACAAGCACATCACTGACCCAAAGTCTAGCTAATGAGTGATCTCATCTCTTAAGCAAATAAGATTTTTGTCATTACAGTAATTAATAAGGAGTGCACACTTAAAAGTATTGATCAGTTGGTTTGTCCAAATGAGAGGTGATTGAGACACCTGCAATCCCAGCCTTCAGTATCCAAACAATAAAAAATAATTCAGAATGACAGATTTTACAGAAAAACAAACAGAAAACCCCAAAAAACAAATAATTAAAACAAAACAAAACAAAAAGGACCCCAAAGCCTAACCAATTTAGGTCAAGTGTTTTGCACATCTTTCTGAAATGCTAATATTTTTTCTCATTTAAAAAAACTTATTGAAAACAATATCTCATTTATATCTTGTAGAATGCAATGAAGGCAATTTGTTAGTTCCTATATATTGAGACTCTACTTAAATAAATCCACTTTATCATGTACCCTATTTACTTCTACTCTAAATGCACTTCCAAAGAGTACTTTAAAAAAAGGCACTTAAAGGTGTGCAAGTGATCAATGTTGCTTTGATTCTACCTGCCAGATATTCGGTTAGGTAGTTATTTTTATCTAAAAGTTTTCAGTCTGCACATAGAAGCTAGAAAAATGGAGTTCATGATCAGGGATTTTCACCTTGGAAAATAAAGAGGAGTCTACAACTATAGTGGAAACACATTTGCTGAGTTGTAACAATTCTTTCTTGGCTATAGACTGACCATAAAGAAAGTATCTAATTGTACTAGACACACTTTGGAAAGTTTCCCAGAGGAATAATAGATAAGTTAACGGAGCACTTTTTTAATTTTGCAAAGTGCACTCTTCCTTATAATTTACTTAATATAGAAATTTAATGTACTGCAGTTTACTGAACAAATTACATTTGAGGTATTTTAGAGTTAGCATGAAAGCTTTGCTTTGGTAGCCAGTTGGACTTTATGATTTGATTATCCAGATAAGAACAAGCAGTAACAAAGTTCTCTGTTTTAAGTGGTTCCAGGGATTATCTCTCAACCATTACCACAGTTCAATGCAGAATTTAAATTCCCAGGAAAAAAATAAAAATAAAAAGGAGTACAGCAGTGCTTTCCAGCCTCTGCTGTAGCTAATACTTAGTTTTCATCTGACCTGTCTGAGAGGATTTCATTTTTATTCTGTAACAGATTTATAAATGAACTATGCCTGTATGTAACAATAAAAATTATAGGAAAATAAGAGAATGCCGGAAATGAATATGGCCAGAATCAAATATCCTTCTTGCATGTGCTGCAGTACAACTGAGGTTCTCTTTCTATTTATTTGATATCAACAAAAGCAGAATTCTGGATAAGAAATAACAGCATTTCGTTTTTGTTAAACCATTCAAACAGACATATGATTAATCATAAGTGATTCTTCTGCCCTGTCCTGCTGTAGGGCAACCATGTAATTCAAACAAACAAACAAAAAAAAGGACAACGCAGCACACAATTTGTTTTTAAAATTATGTTATGGTTTTGTTGTTAGACAGAAGGTCAAATGAGTGTTTGTACTTGGAATATAGATAGCATAAATTATCATAGGCCCCCGGTTAGCTTGTTAAAAAGCTTAGTCACTTACCTGAAGGAGCTGTATGTTTCTGTGTTAGGCACAGAACTGTGGACAAAAATCCTTGCTACCGAGGTTTTTGTTGTCTTTTAGATGCCATGGGATGGACATGCAAAGTGCTTGGAGGGCAGAAACTTATTTAAACTTTAAGAGAAGCCAGTGTAGAGAGCAGAGTTTTTATGTGTCCTTGAAAATCTCTGTGCTAAGGCACTGCTGCATGCTGCGCTGTTTGAAGTTTCTATGAATGGTTTCTTTATCAAGAGGAGTCATAGAAAAGACAGGGCATCAAAGAAAAGGAAGTGTGCTTGAAACTTATTGTGTCTACTGCTGTTGTCTTCTGCAAACAGGAATTTGAAGTTGTGCAGTGAGGACAGTGGTTAGGAAGAACCTCATGGGATGTGGGAGAGGATGGCAAGCAGGCTGGTTGAAGGATGTAATATGACAGAAGACATTAAGATGCACTAATGAAACCTAGTCGTTACATTAAACATGGCACAGTTTTCTAAGTCGAACTCACAGGTGGATGACAGATTCTATGATGAGGTGGCTGGAGAGTCTGAGAATCATCAGACTGAAGACTGGTTCAAACTCTTGCAGCTGAGTGTTTCCAGCTAATGAAGAATGCAATGCAATTTCTCTTAAGTTTAATTTCAGCATTCTGTTGATGGTTAACAGGATGTTCTTGTCTTGACATTACGATGGCAGGAATGTTTCTGCAACTGAAGTCTTGAGTGGTTGTGTAGTCATTCATCTCTGCACCTTGTATATGTCCCTCCAGGCAAGAGAAAGGTGTTCTGCAAGAATTTCAGTAAATTTTCCTAGTCTAGCGATTAAATCTGTTGAATGATGCTGTGGTCCATAAGAATGAGTAAATAAACACACAACTGTCATTGAAAACTGAAGACTGACAATGATTCCAGGACTCTGTGTAGTCCTATTCAATTGAAACTGTTAAGCTTAGTCAACTGTTTTTTTCTGTGTTTTTTTTTTTTTTTTTTTTTTTTTTCAATCAGACTTTTATGAGTTTCCTCATGAATAGTTTCAGAAAACAAAGTTTAGTATCAGATGGCAATTGACTGTCAGTTTTATCAAGGACGGCAGGTAAAATGAAGAAGAATTAACTGGTAGGCAATATACTCTGTTCATGAAAAAGGAAGGAAATGGTGCCAAATCTCTCCAAGAGATGGTGTGTTTCTCTTCCAGCTGTTTTACCGAGTAGTAGAGAAAGATAAAATTACTAAGAAACGGACCATTCTTATTTTGATGTTTAATATTTTCTGTTGTGCTAAGATGTTGAGGTCAAGCTGTTTCCTGGCTGGTGGAAGGACATTGTTTATTAGTATGTATTCCAAATGTAAGAAATTACTGAAGTAGGTAGATAAGGTGGTTTTATTTTTTAACACAGCGCTAGGTAATACAACTGTCTGCACTTAGATTGATGGTATGCATCAGAATGTGAACAGTTCTTTGGTGAGAAATGATGAGTAGAGATGAAGAATTAAGTTTTCTTATCTGGAACATAGCCTCAAGATCGTTTCAGGAAAACATTTTATGCTTCTGCCTTTTTGAAAGACATATATATGCTGTTTCCTTTTAGCAGAAACATATAAATGGATGCATCAGTAAAATGGCCTCATGAGATTAACATTTAATTAATGGATGATTTCCTCCAAACAAAGATTTTTAGTATTATGATTTACTGAGAGTAATTAGTCACAGAAGTCTCTACTATCATCAAGTTGAAGAACATGACTGTATCTTAAAGCCAATGTGAAGAATTAGGTATTGCATTTTATCTAGGACGCCAATGTAATATCTCATGCTCTTGTGAAGTATGAGCTTCAGTGACATCATGTGGTCAGGATACAATTTGTTTTATTTGAAAGAAGGCATTTTCAACACCTAAAAATGAAGACATAGCGCTTTCTGAAAACCATGCATGTGAAATGTGAGCATATAACCTATGGCTATATCATGCTATCTGCAGACATTAAAGATTGCACTAATGATACGAACCTCCTAGAAACATTATGAGGAAGAATTAGAGAGAAGCTGAAAAAACTGTTTTTTCTTCTATCTCAGAAGATTGCTCTTCAATTCAAGGTGGAGCTAAAACTATTGTTTTGGACCAAGGAATGGCCAGCTAGAAAAAAGCTGTTTGCAGCCTGTTTCCATATATGTCCTTGGAAGCATAACTGGAATAGCGGAAGTCATTTCTTGCCTACACTTGGGGTCACTTAAAAACATAGCTTAGGTACAGCAAGTTGTTATTATTCACAGTCATAAAGAAAGCATTAAAGGTAAAGATTATCATTAATTTCCTTGTAATGACTTATGTTTTTATATTTCCCAGAAGCCTACCTTCTCTTTGAACTAGCTGCCATGCTTTTGTTAGCTCAGTGTTTTCTGCTGTCTCAATAAAGCTGGAATTCTTTCACAGAAAAAAAGATCTTGAGAATGTTGACACAATGCTCATGAGGCTGTTATAAAGGAGGTAAGCTGTACAGACACATAAAATAGTTAAAACACATTACTGTCCACAGCTGAAACAAAACTTTTTGTAGGCTAGAAAGACTTACATCAGTGTTTTATTTTTGACCTCTGTTTATTTTTACATCTAGCAAAGTGTTGTAAGAGATGGCCTTTAGCTTGTCAGAAAGTAACAAGTGAAATTAATGGGGAGAGTAATCTCACAAATAAGCAAATGTGTAGATTTAGTGGGCAGATTGAACTTTTGTTTACAGCTCATATTTCAAGCCATTATGCCCACTGAATCTAATTGCAAGGAAATTAATATACTACAGTTACAGTGAAGAAAAAAAATTTTTTTTTTGTTTGCTTACTGTCTCTTTTCCACTTTTCTCTTTTGATGTGCATGAAGTTGATACAGACTATCAATTGGTTTTGAAGAATGACGGTGGATGTCATTTAATAAAAGCAACTTTAATAGTTTTCTGCAGGTAATCACGTGTACATCCAAGGAAGATTGACTTCTGCCTCTAACTTTTGTATTTACATTTTCCTTTGTATTTAATGAATATAGTTTTGAGACTGACAATTTGAATGAATTTTCTATCTTTTTTTTTGGTGTAGGATGCTACTGCTGCTGAGTGCTAGCAAGTGCATTACTAATATATATTTATAAGTTTTTTGAAATTATAGTTTTAAACATTTTGTCTCTTCACCTTTTCTAAGCATTGATTGTTGCCACCAGATACTTCTCTCCCGCAATTTTCTCACAGATCTCTGTGGGAAAAATAATATTTTTAATTGTGTGTACCCAGAGAGAAAAGTCTGAAAAATAGACTTGGATATCTAGAAATGCCACTCGTCTCATTAGTATTTTGTATAAAAATCTAGACAAAAGTGGTGGAGAGAAATAGTGAACAGATTTGAAAGCTCACAACCCAGTAAATTCTGAAAATCTGCTCTTTCTTTGTTTAGATGAAGATTTCAGAGACTTGATAAAACATAAAATGTGAGATAAGCTGGAGGTGTGAAATAGTTCGGTCTCTGTCTCTTTCATTTTTTTCTTACAACTCATTTTATCCAGGTGCATTTGTAGTCAGAAGCCTCTTATCAAATGTGTGCTTATAGTTGAAAATGACACACCTGCCCAGTATCTATGGTAACAAAGGCTCTCTTCAATCTCTGAATTCTTGGTGCTCTTTTCAGCCCTTTTATCCTCAGGAAGCATAGATAATATTTTTAGCAGTTTGTTTTAATTTCTGTTGCTACTTCTGTGTAAATTTTCTGTAGTAATCTGAGCATCCTACCACTGTGGACTGTTCTCCACAGGTTAGAGTGCATTAGAGTGCAGGGTTTTTGGTTTTGTACTTGTAAATATAACTTTAAAATGTGAGACAGAAAGGGTAAAATAAGCACTGTATTTTTAGAAAAGAACTCTAGTCAATTTAGAGTTAACTGTAATACCTACAGCTAAACAAAGAATTCGTGCTTCTTTAGGTTGACATAAGAAACTGCAGATCTATGGAGTTGCTCCTAATGAAAACTATAATAATCTATACTCCATTTTTTCAAATAGAGAAATTATCTTCTCTTTCAAATATGTACTAAGGAAGCTCTTTCCTCCTGTTGCAATTGATGAAAATGGAGGGACTAGTTTCTCATGCTATCAGTTAGCTTGGATGACTCTGCACTGAATCAATACACCGTGGAAAATAATCAGATTAATAGCTGTATTTATAAGCCCTGACAATTGAAAAAAAAGTAATAATCCGAACACAAGGCCTGTTTTTCCTCTTAAAACACTGCTCACTCTTTTCAGAGTTGTAAGTACAGTCAGTATTAGCTAAAGAAAAGGGCTTTGGTACCATCTGTTTTGTCTTGTTCTGAGATTCTTTCAGTAAAATCAGAAGACAGCTTGGGCATATTTTGAGTTTAAGTGGTATTGTGTGTACGTTCTTTTAAATCAAGGTGAAGAGACAAGTTCCCCTGTGGAGTTCAAGAATCACTTAGCAAACCACATCCTTGTCAGAAAATGTAACAATATTCTTTCTTTATAGTGCACTCTATTCAAGGCTGCCTTTCATAAGACTACCCATGACACAAGGCTGCTATTCTTCAGTTCCTCCTGCACTCCTATTTCTCATTTGACAAGCACCTTCCAACAAGTGCAAAATCATTCACTTCTAAGAACAGTCTTTTATTAAAATGTGATGTATTCCTCATTTATGTCCTATCTATGAAACCTCATAGAACAAATCTACTTTGCAAAGGTCTATGGGTCAGATATTGTCCCCAGGAACAGCCATGTAAATCTCAGCAGTGTCACTGAAGTTACTGTAGATTTATACTCTTGTGGCAGAGCAGTGATCTGTTCTATTTGTTAAATAATTCTTTAACCACTGTATCATTTTAATAGGAGTGTTAGGAATGTGATGATTTATTATTTTATTCTCATTACAGCATGTCAAATTTGAATACACAATAGACAGGGTATGCATAATATTTTAGGGATGGAGGAGTTTCTTGAAATTACTGAAAAGCATGATTGAATCTTATCCTGAGAAAAGTTTTGCAAGTGAAATAGAATAATTTGGATGTAGCAGTGAAGACAAAACCAGTAGATGAATTCAAAGAGTAACGGTCAAAATAGCTGACTGGGAGAACAAACTTTGCAGTTGTGTCTTGAAGAGATATGAACTGCTGTAATCTATAATCAGAACAGATCTGATAACAAATGTTGTGCCATTGGAAATACAAAATAATGGCTGAGAGGATTCACATCTGCAAACAGTCTCTAATCCAATGGCTAGAATCCCAAACTGAGAGATGGAAGGATAATTTGAAATATGTTCTGTTTGACTCTAGGGCAATGGAGATATCCAACAGTGATTTTCCTGAGTTTTGGTAGTGAGATCTAACAGTCGTAGCTAGTTTCTTAAGCCTAAAGAAAACTACTTTGAAAACAACAAACTTCTGTACTTCTTAGTCAGCTATCTGGTTGGAAAATCAGGTATTTGAAAATCTATTGCATGTGTTTCATGCCATATATTTCCTTTCTACCAGCTAAACCTAAGCTTTTCCCATTGTTGCTTATTTTTCAAGTTTGCATACGGTTTTCAAGTGTATGAAGTGACTGTGTAGAAAGGGGTTGGGGTTGAGCTGGGCTTGCAAGTTGGGAATGCTTGTACCCTACACAGCTGGACCCCCTGGAGGGAATCCAGAGCTCAGAAGCAAAAATAGGACTTCATGATGTCAAAGCTGCATCACCATCACTACAGATAACGCTGCCTCTTGGTGAGCAATTAGGTAATGAAGTGGCATTGTTGAAGGCAGAATAAGTCAGACGGAAGAGCACAGATACTCTCTGCTGGGTATGTTGCTTACCACCTATAAGGAAACTTTTTTTCTTATCTTCAGCCTGTTCTTTTTCAGATGTGAACATTGCTTACAACCTGATGCTTAACTTCTGGAAACTGTTGATCATTGAATGATCAACTTTCAGGCGAAGGTTGACCTTCAGGAATGAACAGAATGGGTAGTTTGTTCTAAGTATATTTAGAGACTGCACTTTATCACTCTCATTTGTATTAACTTCTGTGTTACCGAGACCATGGAAAGCAGTAACAGCAAGGAGCAGAGGTCAAAATTTTTAACACAATTGTTTAATGTTATAACAGAATTATGTTTTTCAAGGTCATTCTAATACCCTAGTCAAGAGCAATATCATCACTGTGTCTTCACATAATCAGGTTATGCTTAATAAAATATAATGCTGAATACTCAAAATGAAGATGGAATCAGAGAAGAAGATTATGATAAAGAAAGTAAAGTTGTCATCATCTTCATTTGATCAAATAATTGCTACTGAACAATGGTGAAGCTCCACCTTGGTTCAGTGAACTTGTGCACAGAGGTCATCCAGAGATAATACGAAATTTTCCATCACCATTTCAATTATCAGGTTGTTTTCAATTTTTCACAGAGCTAGCATGAGTTTTAGAAGTCATGGGGGGCTTTTTCCTTAGAGGACAGCAAATTCTCCTCAGACAAAATGCGAAATAAAACATGAAGTCCTATGTAGTTTTACCCAGTTATTGTGGGCATAAATATTCTCTTTCTTGAAAAAGCTTCTTGAGAGAAAGTCCTTTCTTAGTCGCTTTCTACAATGAAAAGAGAGCAAAGTACAAAGAAATTTGTAAAGGAGAGAGAAATGAGTGGGGAAGGAGCTGAAGGCTGGGAGAACAAAGGAAATGATAGTTCTAAGAGAAGAGAATGTGATTGCTCAGGAAATAATTAGACTTGTTACTTAATAAATAGTGTTTCTTCCTTTTATTATGCAGTTAGAGCTTGTTTGGTGTCTGTGAGGAAATAATTGATTTGACTTTTAACAGACACTTAATGAGTTATAGAATAGCTTAGAAATCTTCTTCACACTGTGAATGGAATTGTTTTCACAGCTGATTTATGAAATTTGTGAAGACAGGCCCGGAGTTCTAAACCAAAAGTGAACTTCTCCTACATGGACGGATCATTCTTCATGCTCAGCCTACTTGTAGCAATTGGATTAAATGTTCTACGCTGAATTTTTCTTTCGCAGCTTAAGAGTGTTTGAGCCTGAGGTGCTGTTGTGAGTTGCCTTTTGGAATTTTGTTTTACAAGTTGTTTCATGGTGATTGACAGTATCATATCCTGTTGCATAGAAAGAAATGAGGACAGGCTATCTGTGTTTTGGTGCACAGTAAACTTCAGATCCGTGCATTCAGTTATTAATTTAAAATTCACTACATGATTTTATCTCAAATTTTAACATCATAGCGTATTTATTTTTGAATTGCTAGAGATTAGAGATTGCTAGGGAGTTATCACTTTTGCTGCACTCCTTACTCTATCTCTAGTCTTGTTACTTTAAATAGGAGGGGAAAATATGTCTTTTGCAGGATCGCAGACTTGAAACTCACTAGGGAAAGTGTGACTGTGGTCAGTTGCCTGGCTTTGGTTAATGAATGCTGTTTCACTGAAAACTGAAAGAAAAACCTCCTTTCTCCCTAATTTCAAATATAAGGAATAAACTACTACTCAAACATAGCAGACTTCATCATTTGAAGACTTTAAACAACCTGATATCTTTTGTAAGCATGCACTGTTCCATCAAAAGTTTCAGGATCTATGAGAGTTGTGAGGTGATGCTAAGTGCTTCACAGAAGGCTAGATAACATTTTTTTTTAATGTAGAAACAAAACAGAAGTTTCATAGCGTTTGCAATCTAAATATATTACTTAGTTACCCTCCTATTACTGTTCTTTTCTTCAGAAAAACCAGAATTTTCTTTTGCCTAAGATGTGGGCCAGAAATGAATGCAGTAGTCCAGCTGGTAGGTTACAGATAACACAATCACAAAAATTAGTTATACTTCAGGTAATTAGGAAGTTTGCTTATTCTATCATTAATTGTGCAGCTGTTTAATTTAAATATAATCTGATTCAAAGTGTTAAAGTTTATTCCAAGCTGCATGTTACTGTTTTCCCTGCAGTCTGCAGCATTTTGTCAGGGAAATATAAAATCTGGCAATAAAAGGAAAACACTATTTTTTGTTTGCAAAATTACATGTTATGCCTATCTGTAATTTTTTTTAATAAAAGGAACTAGAAGTAATGTAATTATTTCTACTGGGAAAACCCCTCGGGAGCAAGTTGTACACAGTAATTATGATTTTAGACTGAGCTGACATCTTTACTAAGTTCTGCGTTATCTTACCCTATATTAAGTTTGTTCGGTTTTTGAAGTGGGTGTTTCAAATGTCTTCTCTTAATTATCACTCTGTAACTGAAGAAAAAGTACAAACTCACAGCCCTTAAATGTGAAGACTGTTTTGATTTGGTTTGTTTTGATATTGTTTTTCACATATAAATCATAAAGAAACATCTGTGACTAAAATGGGGATAAGCCTCCTGGTATTATCTTATTTCTTAATTGTAGGCTCTCATTTTACAAGGCATGTGTTGACTTGGTCCTTTCCTTGTCATGCCCTCCTCCGCTGTTTATTTGCTTATATGCAGGCAAAGCTGCTTATATTTTAAAATTATCTAGGCTGAGCAAGCTTGAAAAATGCATGTCAACTTTGTTTTAATTCAGGAACCATTTTCTTTAGCTACACATGTAGGCTTGCTCCATTCTTTTTTTATTTTTCCTTTTTCACACTGGAGTCATAGAAATGTTTCCTCTGGGGAACAGAAGGAGGGCAGGTGTTATTGAGAGCAGTCTTTCTGAAGAAGTGGAACCATTATTAAAGATACTTTCAGATAAACATCAGTTTTTATACTTTCTGATATTTAACTCACATTTCAACATTTTTCACTTGAGAATCTGTAGTGTGAGGGGAGTCTTTGAAACGATCATGTAGGGATACAAAACACAGCTTCTATTGCTGTTATGCTGCTAGCACTGAAGTGCTAGATTGAAAAAGCTTTGAAGAATTTTGAATCTAAGCAACCAACATATTTGTCACTTGGTGGTATTATTAGGATCAAAATGCCATTGCACTGCCTATGGTTGGATGCTCTTCACCTTAGCACCTTAGTTCTGCAGTATTTTCCACTTGATTGTTGCACAGTATTACATGTCACTTCTTTTGCAAATATACTTCCGTCTTTATGAAGTAGATACTGTTTTTCCTGTGATGGAAAAGTGTTTTAAGCAGGAAGGACTAATGAGGGCAATAGGAGAGCTGGTGCATCGGCACCAGCTGCTCTTCCCTCTCTTTAGATTTTCTTTCCTGTTTATGCATTAAACAGTAACTGCGTCTAAAGAAAATGTTTCATTTGATGTTCCCAGTGCTTTACAGACATTAATTAAGATTGATAGTATCCAGAAAAGACAGGTTAGTGCTACAATTCATGTTTTGCAGGTGAAGAATGGGGTTCACAGAGTCCATGACTTACCACAAGGTTAAGCGTTGATATCAGTGTCAGAATCAGGGCTGAAACTTGGGACTGAGTACTGCTTCTTTAATAGTGCACAGTGACAAACCAGCCTTAGCTCTGTGTCACAAATTTGAGAAAACATTTTTCCTGCCAGGTTATCTTGATTAATCGACTCCTGTTTGGCAGTACATGTGGTGGCAGTGTCTCAGGCTCCCCATATCCTGTTTTGTGAACCTTTTAAAGGCTCTTCTCCATCTTGCACAGCTGTCATATCCTATCAGAGTTATTTCATGATTAAGTAGGAAGTGTATTTTGCATCTAGTTTTAATGTGCAAAAAAAATGGGAAATGGAAGCTGGGCAAGAAAGTAAAGGTTGTACCTTTTAGACAATATTGAGAATAATCTTACAGATGTGATAAATCCATGTCCTTAGATGATTTATATTGTGGTTAGCTGTGCAACCAGGCAAAGAAAAATTAATAGAACAGAGCCTGAAAGTTTTGGAAAACAAGGAAGAGATGAAAGTATTTGGAAACACAGAAGCTGTTTTCCACCACAACTGTAATCTTAAACAATTCAGTTCTGATAGTCTGAAATATTCTGAGAGTAGAATGCAAATTCACAAGTCTGAGCCTAAAGAAGCAGCTGGAATTTTCAGGGTTTGAAGGGGCAACCTTCCTCAAATATTTCTGGGAATGGTTCTAGAAAATGTATGGCAAATGATGCATTTTGCTGAAATGTATTTCAACGCATACATATAACAAGAGTAAAAGGTAAATAAGGGTGATTCTGCCTGCAATTCCAAAAACAACAAAAATCCTGTTAGAGGATACATAGAAATTTCAAAAATAGAAGACAATGCATAGGGCTTTCAGTTTTTTAAGGCATATGTTTATAAAATAGACACTAAATTCAGAGATCCATTCTGCCTGATTTCGAAATTTCAGATTTTCTCTCTGCTAGAGCAGCAAAAGTAGACTGATAATGGAGAATTTTGAGAACAATACTCTGAATTTTCCCATTGCATCTAAAAAATCATATACTGCATGTTTTCCTGTAATTTTGTTAAATTAAAAAAAAAAAAAAAAATATTTAGAAGGAATTGTAGCTGTGCCTTTTTCCAGTTTTGATTTTTGAATCTTTTGGGGAGGGAGGGGGGCGGGGAGGGGGAGGGAAGACAGGAGAATGTACAAAGGACACCGTAGTTTATTGACTACTTCATGAACAACTGAGGTGTTGTTTTTTTTTTTTCTAGTAACATCCCCTTCATGACATTACTTATTCTTTGAACCTTGTCTTTCTAATTAATTTAGATAAAATTAAAAACAGCATTTCCCTTATGGGTTAAAATAATAAGCTTGCATCCTAATTTTGTGCACTGTAGCACATTAAGATAAAGCATTTTCATACTGCCTGCTTCGAGAGAAAAACTGTGGTCAGTCCATGTGTTTTGCATTGTGAAAACTAGAGTTTTAAATGGATCTACTGTAATCCCACCTCAGTTGCATACATTGTCATTAACTTGTAATTTTAACATGCTCTCTAGAAAGCCAATTTGATTTGTCTGGAATTTTAATACTATTTTCAAGTCTATATAAAAAAAGAAAGATGGAAAGATAGTCCAGTGGCAACTGGATGGCAAAACTAAGTTTGTAAGAATCAACAAAGAACCAGTACTGATTTGCAGGCAGCAGTTGTTCAGCAGGATGCTGAAGTCAGGCAGAAATCTGTGGGCAAAGATCTCAGTATACAGTTGGGTGTCACTGCTCCTCTTGGAACCCAAGACTCAAAACTACATTACTTCTCTTGTCTAGACAGTTTTACCCGGCTTTATTCAAGGAGCTTTTCCTCAGTCCTCATGATACTTCCAGGAATGATATTTCTGAGCCTACAGCCATGCAGAATCTGTAATAAAAAGAATGAGACACTAAGGTATGGCCATGGGAATTTCCTGCACTCTATACCGATGCAGGCAGATAAGTGTTACCCCTTGAGAAAACACTTGCGGACATTTTTGCAAATGAATCCCACTATCTTTGTGCCATTGCACTTACAATGTCCTACCACTGGGAATACCACTGGAACTGATATTTCCACCCACCTTTTTCATCCTTTTTCTCAGTAGCATCTTGAGCTGTTTATATTTCATTGAATTTAATAGTCTGTTTTCATGCTGCTGCAGATTTGTCATATGGCTCACTAAATGAGTATTAAAAAAATGTAGTCAATTTTGGCAGGTGGACTGAGAATTCTTTGTGGCTTGAAAGATGTGAGGTCGCTTTCTGACTCTAAGGTAAATTTGCAGGGTGTTTGTGCTAACGTCATCCACAGTGAAATGGTTAATAATAGTAACTTCAGTGAGATAACAAGTGCCGCTCACACAGCTCAGAGTTATCACCTCTACCTGTCTGTAGACCTGGGAGGATATAACAGTGTATTGGATTATATTTATATTCTCTTCATATTGTTAAAGTGTTAGAAGTCATGAGGGAGGAATACTTCACCGCGCTCTTACTGAATTTGTAGCAAAGGGGAAGAATCACAGGATATTTAAATACGACAGTGAGGGCAAGAACAACACAGTGAGCTAATGTGAGAAAAGCTGCCTGTAACACAGAGACATCTATGACACGTTCCTTTCATGTGTCCCTTCTCACTGCTTTTGGGTTGTTTTAAGAGACCATGTTTAAAAAGATAGGTTTAAGAATGTAACAAAGTCCTGCTTCTTTTTTTTTTTTTTTTTTTGGATTGGAAGTTTTGCTGAATGTTATGCAATGTTGGACCACTCACAATGGGAAATCCCACTTACATCTTTACACTGTTTTACAGATATGTCTAAACCCATTTTTTTGTTAATTAGCTTGTAAGCTCTTTGTGCCAGGGACCAACTCTGTTGTTACGTCTCGGAGCAGTGTTTAGTCCAATGGGATCATTGCTTATTATTCATATCAGAGACAGCTTAACTCTTCTCAGCAGTGTAAGCAAAATTGAATTTTTGTTGCCCCTGGGAGCGCTGGCAGTTTTGGTGAGGTTTTCAAGGAGATATGGTGTAGAGTTCTGGAGGGCTTTCAGTGTTGGGAGTGTCATTATGTTTGAAATGACTTTGAAATATGTGTTGCAGAATAAGTCTAGATTATTACAGACTCTTAAAAACCTACAAGAAGGTCATCATAGTACTGTTTGGATATCTTCAGTTTTGCACAATCCATCTCTGCAGGTGGCAGAAACACAGCCTAAAATGGTTACATACAATAGCTATTTTGTGTGGGTCAGTGAACCACGCAAGTGGAATGATGCAAAGCTGGAAGGGATGGAAATGTTGCAACATGAGCTTTGTCATCTTGTTTTGCATGCTACAAGATGGCCCAACAAGTACGATATCTTGTCCTGGTTTCTTAAGACTTGACCATGCTTCTCAGTGTCACAGTAAGCAAGGAATGTCAGAGAAAAAATCAAAACAGGATCAATGTGGATTACAAATATGATTCTACTGGAGCTTCCAAAATCAGAACAATAAATGCATTATACATAGTCATAATTGCATTATACGTAGTCATAAATGTAGGTCACTCAATTGTGAATGGAAGTAGATTTTTCCTTCAGGATTCAACCTGGCTAAAATGATGCATCTGAATAAGATTTCATGGTCAAAAATATGCTAGTTCCTTTCTCAGGTGGGGAAAAAATGATTTAAAGTCTGGTTAAAAAACGATATTCTACTTGGCTACTGGCTTTTCAAAACAGCGCTATCAAATGATTCTAACGCTCTAACTCCAACATGGTTATTACATTACTTAGAAGAAGAAAGTGCAAGTCTTTTAGAAATATCCAGAAGTATAAAAGGTGGAGTGTGACCACATGGGTTGAGCTTTGAAAGTGTGACCCTTTTCATGATAATTCTGGCATTAACTTAGGGTCCTCAGTCTGCCTGCAGACTAACAGAAACTAAGAGTAAGTATTTGCTTTCAGGTGTTGCCCTTTTCATAATATTCTGCATAGTCATTGTTTATAGACATACAACAGAAATCTTTATCATCTTTTTTTTCCTTGCAATGTTGCTGGTATCTCAGATGCTTTAACACATGGAAATGATAAGGCATGTCTATCGGATAATTATTATCGCATTCTGGAGTAAAATGGTTCTTAAAAATTCTTTCATCTATTTGTGTGTGTTGCATTTTAATTGACAATTGCCTAATTTGAGTCTTAAAATTTTTTGAGATATGGAAGGTGAGCATGATTCAGTGTTGGTTAAACATTACTGAGGTTTGCATCAGAATGTTTTAAAACATTTTCTGTTTCTGATGCTGCCTAAAATTGGATCTTTGCTCAAACAGTACATAATGCCTTAAAGGATTAAAGGATAGGTTACAACAAAGCATTTATGAGTTCTTCTGTTAAAAATGTAACTCATCTGAAAAGAAATCCTGATGGAGTGGAAAGAAATGACTGAAGTTGTCTTCACTGACATGTTTTTGAGTTCAGAGAATAAAATAACCATGTCCTGTAGTTTTCCATGCATACTTATGGTGTCTTCAGCTAGGAAATGTTCAATCTTGAAATCTGTTTTTCTCAATTTCTTAAAATGTGTGGAACTGATGTCTGATTTGTCTTCAAATATGTCAAGACAAAGAGTAGCTCTTTCAATAAGGCATGCAAACGGCTTTATGGTTTTATTAAAACAGAAGACACATTAGAAAGTTTCAAAAAATGATTATAAATCTGATTTAAATAATATGCTCCAGCTTACGGTAACTAAGTCTAATACTCACTGCATATCTTAGAGAAGAACATGACATACTAAATAAAATGCTGTCCTCCTGAGTTATTAGATGCTTCAAAGTTCTCTTCCTGTGTGTCCCCAAAGTAGGTACAGTCAGGGTGTTTCATGAAGAGAGCTTGTGAGGAAGAAGTATTAATTTCCACCTGACTTGTAGAGTACATACATTAGATACAATGTGATGATGACAAAAATATCCTGGCAGATATAACATTTTTGTCTGACTGGAGCATATTGATGGACTGGGGGAAAATATGGTGTACCTGAGATTTCAGGAAAATTAGGTTTAAGTTGACTTTGCTTGAATTTCACATGGTTTCCTTCAAGGACTGGTGATACTGTATTGAGTGCATGTATGTCCACTGGAGTGGTGAGGATTGTTGCTTTTCTTTTTGGAAATGTAAACTCAAACTTCTTCCTATTTTTAATTTTTAGTATTTTGATCATATGCATGAAGAAGAATGTGCATTCTTTTTCTTTTCCCTTTCTCTCACTTTTTACCCATACAGGCAGATATGTGTATATAACATTTACTTTTTTTCAACCATTGGCTTATTTAAGAAAATGCGATTACCAACACAAATTCTACATTACTTGATGTAAAGCTTATTTATACACATATCTGGATCTTACTATTGGTATAAGAAAAATAAATGAATACTTTGGAAGTAACTGAGTACCTTTAAGTATTCCAGCTTCTTTGGTGGAGAAGGTGATTCTCTTGATAGTGGAATTTAAACCCTTATCTCCTGTCTGTGACTTTGGACATTCTAGTTGGCAGCAAATGGGAAATTTCAGAGTAAATAGCTACAAGCAAGCAAATACTACAGATGAATTCAGTTGCTGCTGCAGTTCTTCTGTGTAAAAGCTTCTGAGATATGATTAAAGTTGAAGCCTAAATGTAGATAAAACAAATAGGGCTAAGCTAAGTCAAAAAGGAAAAGCAGAAGAGGTTTATTTACTTTTAGGGAATGAGATTACTGTTTAAATTGCTTTTCATCTCATTATGGGACTGTTATGTCTGTTACCTCGCCTTCTGACATTAATTTACTATATACCACAGTTTCCATTTATGACTTTTTGAGGGAGACATTTAAGACTTTTCCTAAGAGGGCTTATATTCATTTTTCTACTACACAAAAAGATTGAAATTGTATTTGAAAATAATAGTAGGTAAATTTATCTGAATAATGATTAATTATGATAATGTGGTCACAGTGATTGCTACCTTCAATGTAAGAAGTCTTTCATATGTTACAGATCTCCAGATTAAATAGCTTGGAACATTCTGATCTGGCATTGGCATGATGTTTTGAAAGGAAATTTGTTACCAAGATGGTGGCAGTTTTCTTTGGGGCCAAGTTCTGCAATCACTATTTATTCTGAGGTGCATTGTTTTCAGTCAAAGTTTTCTAAAATAAATAAAATAATAAAATACTGCAACTATACAAAGTTTATTCACAATTAAAACAGCCAAATCCCTGCAAGCAAATGTGTTAAAGAGCCCTTCTTGCTCACAGATGAAAGTTTTTTGTAATCTAAGTGAGCTAATGTTTATACGTAGATGATAACAATTAAACTGACCTTTTTTTTTGTCTAGTTCATGGCAGTGAACTGTGCAGCTTAAGCACTTATTAAGCTCTTTGTAAGTGATATGACAGGATTCTGTCACAAGAGTTTGACGCATGAAAGTAAATTAATGTTTATACCAGCTGAAACCATTACTGGTTTCTTGATGAGTACTTCAGCACAGCAGACAGCTTACTTTTCATATAAATAAAAATACATATCAAAGATAGAACCTTCAAAATATTCTGACAAATCCACCGGTTGTAGCAGAATGTCGTGTGAAGGCACTGAGCTGAATTCTGACATTATAGCCTAGATTTATAAAAAATAAATAAATCCGGAAAGCAGCAGCTTCTGTCTTTCTGTAGTTTCTTTTCCTTTGGATGTAGTCATAGATAATAATTTCATAACCAAATGATTGTCCATTAGTAAAGCTGAGGGAAACAGGAGAATTCTGAGACAATAGCAAATTAGTTAATAACCTCTACAAAATCTGTATTAAATGTCTAATGACTTAAACACTTTCTACTTATAAGAAACAGAGCGTAGATCTACTTGACTTAAGATAGGAAATTAAAAGAAAAAAAGGTTGAGGAGAGGAGGAAATCTCTACGTTAATATGACCTCATTTTAATGCACCCACTTTCATCTTCAATTTCTAAACTACAATAAGTCGCAAATGTTTCCCACTTCACAACAGGAGCTTGGGAATGAGAAACATTGATTTCTACCTCACATGTGTTTAACATGATCAAGGAAAACTCCTGGTGAATGTTGTCATGGTATATTAAGGGGCTAGATGAAAAAAAATCACGTATCATTTTTGGAAGAAGAGTTGTTTTGTTTTTTCTTTGAATTTAACAATACTTGCAATTATGATATTTGATGAGTATTTCTTTGGGTGTATGCAATCTATATTTTCAGGATTGACCATATCAGATGAGATGGAATAGGTTTTCTTTTACATGTAGCCCCGTGTACTGAGCTGAGTAGATATGACATCTAATTGAAAAGAACAGCTATGTGGCTGAGAGTAATGGAGATTAATTAGTGTTGTGTAATTGATAGAGAATTGTTTGTGATAAATTTTGCAGGTATTTTGTATACAATGATGGCATGAGAGACTGCATTATAATTGTCATGGGGTTCAAGGATGTCCCAGTTTATGTTGTCTCGCAATTGCTCTTTTCCTCCCTAAACTGTTTTTTTCTCCAGACCAGATGTTTCTTCCTGTACTTAGTTTTGGTAAATGGTTTAAATATTGTCATCAAATTCTGTCGATGTGTAAGTAGGTTTAATGCTGTTCGCAGTAATTTTTTTTGACTGTGCCACATCAGGGCTGCAATTGGCTGGCCAAACAGGATTTGTTCAAGTCAGGATTTCGACCTGGAACAATAATGCAGCTTTAGCATCTGTCCTAACAAAATTCCATTTAATATCCTTAAGTTATTCTCTTATGTCAGTTCTGATTATGTTACAAGTACTGTACAGTTGGAAGAACTGACACAATGACAATAGGCTATATTCATGAAGTATTAGAATTTTTCTGTAATTAGTTCAATTAGTTCAATTTTAATTTTATTTATTCATTTATTTTGGAGGGGAGAAATTGCATTTCTAGGATGACTGCAGCAATATTAGTAAAAGGCAGGAAGCTATATCATTGCTAATCAATCGAGAGAGCTCTGTCTCTTACAGATGTCAATACACAGTTAAGTGCTAAAATAATTGTAGTGTAGGCTTTCTCATAATTACTGTTGTTCACTTGGTATGTTGTGCAAAAAAAAAAAAAAAAAAAAAGGGAAAGAAAAGAGGAATTTGCTTTGCTGTCAGCAGCCGCAAATCTCTAAGGAGAACGAAAGAAGATAGCAGAAGGCTGATAGTCATCCATCATTCCTGACAGTTTCACAGCCTAGAATAACTTGACAGAGACCCAGAACAAAATGTTGTTGAGAATTGAATGCTGCTAAGCTGAGTGAATTGACTTTCTGATGTCAAAGCAGGACCTGCTTGAAGTGGCTGATGATTTTCCTTTTCTGATTTCAGAAACACTGATGCTTAAACTGCTTTGTGAATGCTCTCAGCAGATTTAAAAACCAGGGAACTGTTTTAAAACTTTCTCTCCAGATATTTGTAAGGGCTTTGTACAATAATATAAGTCAGGAAATGTGTGAATTTGGTTGCACTTACTAGGAAAGAGATTTGAACTTTACATCCTCTGCTATAGACAGTCTGAAGCAAGCATAAGGAATCATAATTTTTCAGAACGTGTCTTGAAACAAGAAATGTTTCAGTGACCTGGCTCACGTCTCTCCCATTGCCTTTGGGGCTGCATAGCCACTCTGCCACGAGCCTTGGGAAGGCAAGGACTGTCACAGGTTCTTACTGGGCAAAATCTTCTGCAAAAAAAGGGAATGAATTGACTGTCTTTGAATGCCCATTCTATTCTTCTTATTATTATTATTTTAATTTAAAACGCTCTTGCTTTGAGTTTAGAATTAGGTAAAAATCTCTGCATTAGAACATCAGAATAAGTTGTGACACAGCTCCCATTTAAGTAGCATTTGTTTATAAAGGAGATCATTTTCCAGCTATTTATTTTGGAAAAAAAAAGAGATTGAAAGTTTTCCTAAATTATGATGATTAGACATTTATTTACTAAGAAATAATGCCAGTTTTATCTAGTATTGAAAGACTAACCTTCTAAATTGCTCACAACCGTTAAAAAGTACAAAAAACACAAAGTGCAGGGTTTTAGTGGAAAGAGCTTTCATTTTATAAAATCCATGTTAGATCCTAGTAGTATAAAAAGACATGTAATGTAAATAGGATGCGTAGGCTAAGCACACCAGCACTGATCAATAATGCATAAGACTTAGCAGGTTTTGTTGTAAACCTAACTGTACAGGTTTAGTCAGAATGGAGCCTGTTGCTTTGCACACAGACATTTGAAGACTAAGAACAGGGAATTTCATTAGACTGGAAAATCCTCTGCAGCCACTCCCCATTCTCTTTGAATATTTTTCAGATATGCTCTCACATATCTGTTGTCTGTGTTGTTTGTTTCCTTTGATTAATGGATGTATTACTAGTACAGTACTTCATTGCTAATTTAACTCCACTATAAATTGGCGTAAGGAACAGACATCTTCAAAGTGCTCTGCTTCCTAATAATGATGTTGTATCAACTGTCTTTATTCTCATGTAGGATAAAAGGTTACAGAACCAAACCTACTAGTCTACAACATTTTATCTTTGTTTCCAGTTTTCTTATACAAATATAACCGACAGTTCCTATTAGACTGAGGCATGTATCTAGTGTTTTATGACTTCTTGCATCCTTAAAGCAGCACCAAGAGATATTAACCAGGAAATTAGTGAGCCAGTTTTGCTGTGTCTTGATGCTAAAACTAACACAAAAACAAAAAACCGAAATATTATGTACCATAGTGCTGTCACATCCTTCTCTATTTCTTCTTCTTTCCCTTCCCTTTATCACGAGAAAGAAAAAAACCCCTAAATAGCTGTCGTTGTCACATTCTAATCTGAATTTACTTCTCCAACTGGTATAAAATGTTTTATATCTCTCTAATTTATGCAGTTATTTTCTAAAATATCATATATGAGAGCTTTGCTGAAGACAATTTTCTGTATCCCATTTACTGACAGTTATGTCACAACCAGGTTATATGCATTTATGTGATGTAGGATCTTTTTTCTCAGGGTCTAAATATTTAAAAGAATGAAAATATTTAAAATTTTGTATGGCTTTCCAAAAAGAATATTTGAAATGTTATGAATTCACTATTTTATATTTTTGTTTGCAGATTAGTTTCCAAAAATGCTTTTCAAGTAATCAGAGATTGTCATCTATCTCACAAAGACATTGTTTCAGGTATTCATCATTGCGTGATGTTTGTATTTGGTGTACACTGCTTCAGTAATTCACTTCTGGGAGTAAAAGTTGCTTTTGAGGTTCAGGCACACTGCAGGATGCCAAAAAGGCATCAGATTCTCGTGTATTTAAAGCTTTTGGGCCATCAAGAGATCAAAAGCTGCCAGAATCAAACCTGAGATCTGCCATTATAAATAAGACACTGACATTTTTTCTTGAGAGAAGTTGTCCTTGAGGTGAAAGAAGCAAAGAGAAATGAGTTGCCCAGTTGTTTTTTCCATAAGGGAAATCTGTATGTAAAATAGCTTATTTATTTGAGAAACTTTGTGCAACACATCAAGGTCTGCAATGAGGCATTCTGATGCTGAAATGGTCATTTGAGCTCACTTAAACATCTACCAAGATGAAAATATATCTTAAAATCCAGTTATCATCAATACCAAATTCTTGGTACAACAGCTGCTCTTGTTTTGAAACACAATTTACTCTTACAATCTTGCATTTATACATGGAAATTTAAGAAATTGAAATAAAATGTGTTTTAATAGATGTTGAAACAGCTTTTTTAAATTTACCAGACCATTTCTGACTGTATATATGTATATAATCCAGACTGTTTATCTGAATTACATTTAATGAAGATAGAAATGGCTGTCATTAGAAAACCTACACCTTAAATTATGTAAGACTTCTTAACAGAAGTGAGCAGCTAATTCGACACATTTACCATTGGTTATATTTATAAAAAGATGTTCTTCCTTTCCCCCATTTCTTGGTAATGTGATTAAAACCCTGAAACTCCTTATAGATATCTTCATATATGTTTCTGTCTGAATGTTTTTGGATTTTTCTGCTTGTTTGCAGTTGGGGTGGACATAATGCAAAACTACTATAGCTATCACCTTAAAACTTAGCAAGAAGATCATCCAAGCAAGTGTCTATAACCATGTTTTTTCAAGACGATCTATAAGAATTGTTCAATAAAGATGTTCCTTATATGTATAATTCTCCTTTATCTTTATTGATTTGTTCATATTTTTAATAGGTTTTAGAATTGTCAGTGTTCCAGTAAAATATCATGTAATCTTGTTTATGGTTAGGGTAATAGAGTTACAAATTTGGACAAAATTGTAATCTATCTAAGTTGTGTTTCTTTTCCCCTACAGTCACTTTTCCCAGTCAATTATTTAAGAAAAAAAGCATTTCTAAACATGAGCCATGGTATACAACGTGAGAAAAGGAGTTGCTCTCTCCGAAAGAAGGTATCTGCCCTACATTTTTAGGAGGACAGTCTTTAGTAGTGGGCTATGTTTGACCCCATAGTCAATTTTTTGTCAGTGTTTCATAGAAGTTGCCATGGTAGAGACAAATAAGCCCACAGTTACTATTAAACTGCCTTTATACATGGGGACAACAAAACCTTCTTGATGGGAAAGGATTGCTTATCTGTGGATATTGATCTGAACTTATGGTGTGCACAGGTTCTGCATATTGGGCTGAATTGTCATCTGAAGAAAGAAGATGCCCACTTTAGGGAGTCTTTGCACCAAAATTTGCACTCAGTGCTATTACAGTGAATGAATGACTCAGCTTTCCCACGCTGGGATCACAGCAGCTGGGGAGAGAACACAGTGTTCAGATTGCTTTGATTTATGCTGAGGAAATCCCTAATGATCCAGAACTAGGGCAGAGCTAAGCCGAATATTTTACCCTCTTGAGACACTCTGCATACTCTTCTTGCAGCTGACACCCCAAATCTGAATCAACATTTTATTTCTCGTAGTCATATTTACAGCTTAAATCTTCATTCCTTGCATATCTAAAATTCCTGTTGACATCAGTGTCAGTCGTGTAAGGAGCACAGAAAAGAGTTTTCCTACGTGATGCCTATTTGTGTTTCGCTGGGAGACCACTTGCCCAATTTTGTGAAAAACTCCTTGTTATTTTTGCAGCTTGTGTTAGTATTCTTTGTCATAATCTCCTACTCATGCCACCGCATAAATTTCTTCTTTTTCTTGCCTCCTTTCTGATAAGTGGATTTCTTCCTCTCCCCATGCATGGCCATGAAAGTGGTCTTGTGAATTTTTGACTTTGTGATGGTTAGTTATAGGCTGGCTCTTGATGCAAAATTTGACATACAAAAACTATACATTAGAAGTGAAACTAAAGGAAGGCTTGTCATATGCATTTCACTAAAACAAAACAAAAATACGTGTAAACTGCATCAGTGTTTCAAGATGATGTGGTTGGAGTTTCAACCATACTCTGGAAAACTGAAGATGATCAGCTGCGGTTACTTCACGAGGGAATTAGGGAATGTCTCAGATCTCTGCTTACAAATATTTTTGCTAATCTGATGCTGATAATCTGTGTCTTCTGCTGTTGTGATTTTCAATTGCATGAAAATATTGAAGGAATTGTATTTGAATATGGTTTCCGAAACCACTCCTCTAAGTCTTTTTAACAGACCAAGCTTGAATAACACAAAGTCCAAAAGGTCTTCCTCAGCATTAGGACTAATGTTGAGATGTTGTATTAAAATACTTGGTTGTGAAGAGATGTTCTAGCATTTCCTCAGAAGGGATTTCAGCAATTTTAATATTCCACCAAATGAGCATATTGATAAATGTGGAATTGATCTGTTAACATGCACAGAGCATTTGTGGTGGACTCAAAGCTGTGCAATTGCTGACTTGTAGAAGAATAAGCAGCCATTTCCAGGTAATGCTTTCTCTACCAAGAGGACACTTTGAAACAGATCTCTATACTAGCTTTTGGAAGTGAACCGAAGTAAAATCTAATCCATAAAATATTTAAAGGGACTTTGCTCAAATATAATGCAACTTCTTATAAGACATTCAGTACTGTTCCATGTTTATCTTCTTTTGGAGGCTCATTTTTGGTGGAAAATTACCAGAAGTTGTGCTCAGTCTTGCTCAGTATCTACTCAATGTTTCTGATAATACAATAGTTTGAGCAAAGTACTTCAAAGTCAATAAAGATGAATGATCAACTCTCAAATTCCTCTTATTCACACAACATTTCAGATTGTTCTACATAAATTACCAAAACAATATTACATTTACAGTTGATCTTCTACAGTAATAAAGATGTCCCCGAATCCCAAAGCTGCAGATGTGTTGCTTCCAATATACAGTGATCAGTTGCTAAGCATAAATGCAGACTATGGGATCTTGGTAAATCCAGCATTTTTCCCCATATTTCTAGACTGTCTTCAAACCTGAATCAGAAATCCACCCCTTCTTCAGAAAGGAACTGTGAGTGTTTACTTAACTTGAAGCCTCTGGGAGCACTAAAAAGTGTGGCTAAATAGATATGTTTGGGAGCTTTTTTGGATATGAATATCCTTTCATTCATATTTAAAGCTGAGCCAGGATAAGATGTAAACTATACCAATGACATTTAAAAAAAAAAAAAAGGACCTAACTGCAGAACTGCAGCTATGCTGCGTGCCTGAATACTGATATTCGTTGTCGTTTTTTTCCTTTCTGAATATGGAGTTAGTGCGTGGTTGGAATGACACTTGTGTTATACAACTGCAGCACAGGTCATGTTGCTTTAGGACACTGAACTCTCCTCTTTAATCCTCCAGTTTCTTTTGTTTAGCTCATGACATTGCACTGCCAAAATACATTTTTTACAGGCTGTAAATCACCTTTACAAGTGGACAGAGATCATCATTTGAATCTAACATTCAGCATTTCAGCTTTGAAACAGGATTTTCAACGCCAGGAGGATGTTTCAGATATTCCCTTCCTGTTATGGTTAGTTAGGTTCTTATTCTGAATTCTTATTCTAAATGTCAAATAGACAGGTACATGAAAATAGCAGGAATTAGATCAGATTTCCTTCTACTTACCTCTGTACAAAACGTTGAATAGTCTGTTATTACAAAACCTGAACACTTGGGGAGGAATTTAAGTAGTGAAAATTGAAAACACAAGAAATCATGCCGGAGTACTTTAGAAATAATTTAGAAATCAATTTTTCAAATCAGTATAACAAACTTGTAGTTGTCAATGCAGAGTCCAATGTACACTAACGTACCAATTATGTTTCTTTATAGAAATAGGTGAATTGTTTAACTGCTGAAATTTAAAAAAAGGATTTGATTGTAAGTCAACAACCCGTAAGAGCAAGAATTGTTAATTTTATAGAAGAAGAGGTTATGTGCCATAAAAGTATTCCTTTATTTTATGAAAATAATGACGTATGGTTTATATTTTCCACAAAAAACTGAGTGGTACTGAATGGTTTTCCAGTGACACTGTAGCTTCTGTGGGATCTAAGGATCCCATTACCGTTCTGTCTCCATATAGGGGAAGCAGAATATGAGCAAATCTTTATTCCATTACTGTTCACAACTATGTATGGCAGAACAGAGAAGATTCAAAGGTTTTATTGTAATAACAGTCAGAATACTTCAGTTAAGAAGAAGAGAAAACCAAGGACCTCTATGACTGACCTGGACACGAAGCCCATCTGTGCTTGTTTTCTGGTGCCATAGGGTGGTTTTATAAGTTTGCAAGGCTAGGATCCTAGTAACCTAACCACTACCGCTGGCAGCAGTAATGCTTGTCTGTTTACACCAAAATGACTTCGCTTTTGCAATGCTTCAGAGAATACTGAAGCAAATATGTTGGTGCTGGTTTTGAGCTCTTCCATATACTGTGCCTTTCAGCTTTCTATGCTTTGTAATATCCTTCTTTCTACCACACGTTTTTTCCACAAGCTTCAGACAAACAATTGTTTTTTTTAAACAAACAATAGCTTTAATGCCAGCTGCAAAAAAACAAGTAAACAATTGCTGGAAAAACTTCATCCAAATCTCTCTCCTAACAGGGATTTCTGTATCTTCCTTTTGCTTATTGCAATCACACATGAAAAGGCATTTGCTTTCTCACCGTCCAGCTTGGGTATCAGATGGATTACTGCCTTTGTGTTTGAATACTATTTAAATTGCGATTATTATTGTCTGTGTTTTCACAAGTTGAACAAAATCTTGATCCACACAAATATTCCTGCTTCTCTGTCATTGCTAGTGCTACTTTCACCTACTGTCTTGCAGCATTTTAGTGAGAGTGACAGTTGTCAGCACTCCACCTGTATGCTTTAAGCCTGAGTAGTTACAGATGAGCAACAGTTATCCATCACAAATGGCTAACTTGTTGATGAATGAATCTCTTGTTAGTAAAAGTAGCTTTGATTCTTGATCATAGGCTGACTGTTGCACTTCTTGAAGGGCTTAGAAAAGTATAAAAGTTGACTTAGAAGAGAAGAAAGGATTGGTGAGGAGGATGCTCCCACAGGTCAGCACTTGCCACTTCATTCTCTGGTCTTCAGTAGCACATTTTACGCCTGTGCTCATGGGCTTTTATTATTTTGACAGTGGTTTCCGGTAACCATGGCACAGGGTCTATTTCTGGTCCTTTTCACTTTTTCCAGACTGGTCTCATTGTTTTGAAGCCTCCTGTGAGCTCTATCCTGTGGATAGTATTTGGGTCAGAAAACATTTTATTATTATTTTTTATGACAAAGAATCAGTATTATTATTTTGAATCATATGAAACTTTGCAGCATTTCATCAGTGGCTAAAAAATTCTATTAGGAAAACTGGAGTCTTTTCAGCTGCTTCCTCTTGAGGGATGTAAGATATCAGCAAATTTTGCAAATGTGTTCCAGAACAGCCAGCTGTTACTACCCACCTGCAGCCATAATATTGATGGAAATGAGTATGGAACCTAAATACACATAGCTTCTGTGATTATATGGAAAGAGTTTAATATATGACAATACTTCAAATGTCATCTGGCAACTTTTGCTACATGACATGGAATATATTAGGAAACAATTTAGCTAGCATAGAAGGTCTCACTGGATGACCACCCATTGTTTCTTTATTTAATATTTCAACTGATTTCTGAAAACATTACCCAGGTATGCTGAGAAAATAAATGCCACGAGCAGGAGGGTTCATGCATCCAGTCGAAGGTCAGATAAAAGTTGCTCATGTATTCCTACAGAACTGCAATTAGCTAGTAATGTAACTAGGATTGATTGTCCAAAGTCTGTGCATAAATGAAAAGAGAAGAAACAGAAGATAAAAGTATCTTTTTTTTCTCCCAGAGCTAATTAAAAAAAAAATATATATATATATATATATATATATATTTTTTCCCCTACACCTCTGCTGATATTTTGCTAAAAAGAAGTGAAAATTTTGGCAAGAAGCTTTCAGCTTCAAATCTGTTTTCAATATGTTCGTAGCCTGGTTATATGCCCTGTCAGGACTCTTAGTGGTTTTTTTTTTTTTTTTTTTTTTTTTTAGGAATCAGCACAAAACAAATTATGCTTTATGACAGAATTTCAAAAGTTTGGAGATTTTGGCCTAAGGAAGCAAGGACCCCGAGTTGATCTTTTATTCCACTGCCATCTTTCTAGAAAGACACTTTTGAGGTCTTGAAACTTCAGATTATTGATGGAAAGTAAAAAACATTACTAGAAAGCTGGCTTCTGTTGGTGGGAAAGGGTGCTCACTAACAAATTTGCTATTTTCCCAAGAATGGTTGAATGGAAAGACTGTGTGACTTGGTGTTTAGGTCCAACAACACACAGATTAGTGGTCAGCCCACAGCACAACACTGTGGAATAGTGTTTCCTGCTGATTTGAAGAAGCAATTACACAAAATATTCTGTTAATGCTTGCTTGCAACACCACAGTAGTCCTTAGATATCGCGGATAATAATTGTGATGTAGTACTGTAGATGAGGAGACATATTGTTAGGCTGGTCTGCTTTAACAAGGCAAAAAGAGAAGTTTAACAAGGCAAAAAGAAGAAGAGTGCCAAAACAAGATGTTTCCCTTTGTCTTCCTTACCTGTGTGGGCAGAGTGTTCTCGATTATCCTTGCATTTCACAGCAATCTTTGGGACAAAATGATTGTTGGGAGGAAGTAAACGACCACTCCAAGGACTAACAGTGGGCTGACAGGGGACCATCATGGTGCTAGAAGGCTAGATGGCATTGAAGATCGCCAAATATGGCTGTGTATGTTGGGCAGTCATTGGGGGTGGGTAAGATAATGAATTTGGGAATGCAATGGATATGTAATACATATGAAAAAAATAACCTGTTCACGAATGACAAACTGGTGGAGCATTCTTGGAGCGTTATTTCGATGCTATCCCAGTGCTGCCCATAAAAAAATACCTTGCTAACAGTAACAAAACTTTGCTGTTAAACTTCTACTTATTGATTTCTCACTACTCAGATCCCTTTGAAAGCTTTATGTTAGAAGGTGGCCTTCTGCACACTATCCCCCTCCCCGGGCCCAGGTGAGCAAAATTAACATCAACAGTGAGATTCTGAGTGAGAATTGCTGCTGCACACAGGTGTTGCAACTGTGGGTCTGCACTTAAGTGTTAATTTGGAGGCGATGAAAGAACTGACAGAAAGGACACTGAAATGGGGCGCAGGCCTAATTTGGTAATTTTTTCAAACTGTAAAGCTTGTCGTTAGCACCTCAGGCAGTGGCCTTTCAGTATCTACAAATGGGCCATAAGAAGGAAGGGGATGGGCTCTTTAGAAAGGTCTGTTGTGAGAGGACAAGGGGAAACGGTTTCAAACCAAAAAAGGCGAGAGTTAGAACGGATATAAAGAACGTGTTTTTTTGCGTTAAGGGTAGAGAGGAGCTGGAACAGGTCGCCAGCAGAGGTTGCGATGTGAACGTTGCATAGCGGTATACCTGAGGTCTTACTACAGTAAAATCCTTTGAGTCTTATTTTCACGTTGTTCTCTGTAGCATCCTAGATGTTAGCATTTCAGTCTTTTAAGTAGCAAAGTGAGGATCTCTGCTGAGGGAAAAAGTCCTATAATTCACAATCTGTGAGCCATTTGCTTTCGTAAGACTTCGTTACCTTACAAGGGCTCCACAATCTCACAAGTTAACAAGACACAGGTGCAACTGATTAGTGAGCCTGGTGGAGCCCAAGATAGTTGCTAACATCCTCTCTCAGTAGGTGAGTATTTATTTTCCCCTTCTGCGTGCCAGCAGGTTTTGAAAACTCTTTAACTGAAAAGACTAAATGCTATCAATATTTAGAACTTTTCAGTCTGAAAGGATGTATAGAAAAGGGAGTGTGACTTACTTTAAAATGTTAGCAGTAATGAATGATTTAAATTCTAAAAGGTTAGAGAAATGACCTTGGTAAGATTTCATTGGGGATTTTGCACAGAATGGGTGTTTGTATTATTTGTGATCTTCAGCATCTGTAGCAGTTGCAGGTAACAGTTTTTTCCTCTCTGTTTTGAAGTCCCTTCGGTCTAATTTATTTTTATATAGCCTTATATAAGGTGCTTTGTCATGAAAGATTCCAAAGACCTCCTGACACAAATATAAAAATGTAGTTCTTTTTGTGAGAAGGCAGCAGTCCCATGTTGCCAGTTTCTCACATTCAGAAATGGTGAGTCTAAAATCTCACAACTTGTGGGGTTGGCTTGAGAAGTTAATTTTTCTTTGCTTTGTGGTGTTTTGTTTTTTTTTTAAAATAGAATGTTATTCTGAAGTAGATCTGACCTTAAAAAGGAGGAAAGCTTTCATTTATAGAAGAGAAAGGAAAGATGCTATGGGAAAACAAAAAAAAAAAAAAAAAAAAAAAAAAAAACAAAAAAAAAAAAAAAAAAGAGAAAGGAAAGGATATCTCAGCTGGCAAAATACTGCAGGTTTCAGGAATTCCCCAAATGCTGTAATATCTAAAGAATCAGCAGGAGAAGAAATGAAGCCATAGTATTTGGGCCTTCTGAATCTTTAACGCTTGTTCAGAGCACAAGAGTGCAGACTTAATTTCAGCAGATGCATTCCAGCATTGCTACTTTGTGCCCAGCTTGATTACCTTGTCTGGTTAAATGATGAAATTGCTCCTGTCTGCATTTGAGTGCTTAGTCCTTGTGTAGTGAAGGCTGCATTATTCTTGTGGCATGAAGCATTGTCCATCCAATTGGCATTATGTTAGTAATACTACATAGATACAGTCCTTAATATTTAAAATGTGTCACATAAATACTAAGAAAGCTCTTCTTATTAGCAATCCTCTTTTGAGTTAGATATAACTTCTCATATCTGTAGCTATTTGACTGTGCCAGGTGTCTGCCTCAGGCTGAATTCTGTGGTGTTCTTGGGTTTGTTTTCTCCTTTTAATGTCAACCATAGCAACTGTTATTCCTGAGAATTTTGCTGGAGAAAATCTCCCAAAATAAACCTGGTAGACTTCTTAAGGGCCTTAGCGTGACCTTCTCCTGGGAGAAGGCACTTAGCCATTAGTGAAGGGGTGACTGATCTGCTGGAGATGTGCTTTAGTGTTGGTAGATTCAGATGGAAAACCTTCCACGATATGAGTGATTTTATGATGAACATTTAAGTTTTACTTTAAGGCTTACCTTGTGCTTACAGAAACGAGTTAGAATATGATGTAAAATATGGCCACTCGTGCTTAATGACTTCAGCTCTGATGCCAAACCACCCAAATGTGTGCTGCTCCCCTCCAAAACTAGCAGCTCCTTCCAGCCCCAGTCAGGAATCTGTGTTTCTGGTAATAATACCAATGGTACTACATGCTTTAGCCATCTTTTCTGCCTGTGTTAAGGGTTTACCTCATTCATGTTTTAAAAAACAAACCATTAAGAAAGAACCATCCAAACAAAATAAACCCATAGTGAACCTTAACACTTGACTATGCTTTGAATTCCTGAAACAATTTTGCAAAGGTTACCAGAAAAGCAGATTTTTATCAGTAAACTTTAAGATAAGGGCAAGACAGATCTATCTTAATTTTTTCTATCTTAATGAATTTAACAGCGAGATACTTCCAACATGCTTAATGCATGCATTGTGGAAAGGGGACTTTGCTTTTCGGTAAGTACCTGTGTGGTCTCTTGTTGTCCAGTATCTCCCACCCCTGGCAGTCCAAGAACCTAAGACTGCAGCACATGCCTTCCTCCCTGCTGTGAAACCCCAGTGCACCCTGATGTGTGCCCCAAAGTGGTTCAGTTGTGCTTGCTGGTGTTCTGAGAGGCTTTTCTGCATTGTGCCTCTTCCACCAACCCAGAAGTTGCAGCCATTTGTCAGAATGACGCAGTAGATTGAAAATATGCTATACCAAAAACAATCATATGTGATTTCACTTCAGTTACAAGTTAGAATATTGCTTCTTTTAGTGGTATTTATACCTTCCGAAGTGAATACAAGGAAGTGTCTTTGTTGCAAAATTTCTCTGCAGTTTTTCTCTGGATTGATGCTCTGGAGAGTAGAGCAATTCCTAGGGAATTTGTAAGTACATTTCATCTAGTTTTATTTTCTTAACTTTGCACTTTTCTTTAAAAATCGGGTAGTTTCTCATTTTTTGAGCTTCTAAATTATATTGCTCATTAAATGCCTCCTGTTGTATGTCTATAATTCATAAAATATATAGTGATAATTTTCTTAGAAGAGAGTGCTTCAGTGTGCGTAGCATATATCTAGTGTTGTTGCCCTGTGTTTTACAACTGGTATATTATAGAACAAGCAAGAATTAAAAAAAATGAAACTAGTTATGTTCAGAAAATTATGCTTGCTGTATCAGAAGCTGTTGTTGTAGTGCTCAGTTCAGAGAAGTTTGCATACCTTATTGAGTGAGCTGCATATTTTTCTGGCTGAGGTGTGTACACTGTAGTCATTACGTTTTTGCACACTTCACTGACTGAGCTGCATGGGCTACTTCAACTATCACCAGGAATACTTGACTGAGTTCTGCTGCTTATTTGAGCGCTTCGGTTTGCGTGCTTTATTACTTCAGCGGTGTATGTTGATAAAGTTCTGTTCTGTGCCGTTAAATTTTCATTCTGCCAATCTAACTGTATGCCGTGCTGAGAGAGCTGCATGCATTGCTAACTGCGTACTCTGCGGTGAACACGAGTGGCTGAAATGTTATAATCTGCAGTGCTTTGTTAAATGAGCTGCATATTTTTGTTTTTGTATACGTTGCTTACCCAGTTGTGTACATTTGCCCTGCTCATTATACAAAATAAGCCTGATTGGAATAAGAACATTGTCTACCAGCTGTCTGCTCTGAGTCAGCCCGTAACAAAATTAGCAACTTTCTCTTTCCAACAGTGACATGATTGCATCCAAAGTTTAAGGCAATTGGTTTGGAGATCTTGTTTGCTTCATTCACTCTGTGCAAACATGGAGATTGACAAACCCATTTGTAGCAACTTAATTTGTTTTCACAAATATGAAAGAAGTTGAGTAACAGAGGAAAAACTCAGCACTGTAGTATAGGAAGATGCTTTCATGTAGGTTATGAAATGCATGCACGTGTGTATGTGTGTGTGTATATATATATAAACATACCTAAATGCAATTATCTAACTTAAAGCCTTATGTTGTAAGTGTAGGACAGAAAATAACTGGAGATCTCTTAAGATAGACATTTCATCAAAGAAATCATCATTTCATCAGTGCTGAAAATTACAAATATAAAGTTATATGAACTCTGTACTTCCACTAAGAGTTTATTTTTATAACTTATCTCATGGCTGTTACAAAAAACTCAAAATACTGCTAAATACCTGTAAACTCATGTGCATAGATATGTAGCTTGCTCATTAATGTTGATACAAAAGTGAATTAGCAGCTCTAAGAAAGTGTGTTTTTTTTTTTTTTTTTTTTAACTAGCTAACTTTGAGCCTTTTCCAGTAAAACCCACAGATTATTCTTAAATTTTGACTAATTTGCAGAGTTTGCATACGTAGCAGCTTGTGCTTCCATTTATGAAATCTTCAACGCTACCATGCTTCTAAAAACCTTTTTTTTCTTGAGTACAGAGATGCTTAATTAGAACTATATGTGTGTAGTTTGCCTGGATTCTTACCTGCCCCACATGCAAATGTAACTGTACCTGGATCCTGTTGTCAGTGTCCCACTGCTGACTGCTTTCACTTTAATGTTATAATTCACTGTGTTCTGAACAGACTGCCTGGAAGGTCTGTGTTTGTTTTTGTGAAATTTTACATGTGAAAGCTTAATTGATCTTATTGCTTCAGTCAGAATTGCTAGATTTCAAGCAGTGGCCACTTTTTTCTCAGCCTTCTTATGAACCATTATTTAACAATGTAAATATTATAATAGTTCACTGTAAAAATATATTTGTGAATATCTCAGGGCAAATATAATTTTTAGCAGTCTTCACTGACACCCGCGGAAAATAAATGTAGAGAGAGAAATACAAATGAAATGCAGTAGTATATCCTGGAACATCATATCAAAATTAATTTAGTGTTCATGTTTCAGTTTTTCTATGTACACTAATGTTGCATATCAGAGGCATGAGAAACCAGCTATATTGGATTTAATATCTGTAAGGTTAATGTAATACATGAAATGAGCTTGGTCTACTCCAGACTTTCTTAACAGAAACAGGATAAGTAATTCTGCATGAAGTGATTTACAGCAGACAGATGGTAGGGAAGAAGGTTTTGTCTTTTTTCTTTCCTCTGCATGAATTTACTTTTGGTATCAGTCCATTACCAGTGAAGATCTAGACTTTTCTCTTCCTTTGAACCGTTAAATGCCAGCTGTAGTCTCCCCAAGCTATCAGTATATACTAAGATGAGAATTGGGCTCTCATCACTACCATATTAAAACCAGTGATGGCTATGTGCAATTTCTGATGTATAAGTGTTCTGTGTAGTTTTTACAGAAGAGAATTCTTTCTTTTGTCAGACAGAATGAAGAGAAATAATCTTCTCTTAGGGGGAAAAGAATCAGAAGTTTTTATTTTTCCTGTTGCTGTGTAGAAATAAGAATCTTTAAGAGATGAAGCAGTTGAAAGGTTTTTGTGAGATCAGTTTCCCTGTCTGCCTACTTTCCACTAAGATCTTCAATAGATAAACTGGACTTGCTTTTCTGTTTTTGAATCTGAGTAACCTATTTGTTTGTTTTGATAGGATTCCTACCAGAAAACCAAGTGTATTAAATTCAAGTTTACTTTCAAAGTACGTTACTGCTGCGAGATGTAAAATGTAGGCTATCAAAACACTAGGAATACACTGTGTTATCTGAGATCTATGGAGACTAAAAGTACTTCAAAGCATAAGATACATATCCATTCTATATTTTCTGTATGTTTTTATGCAGCTGGTATATACGAAAAATGTGTAGAGTATTTCATAATTTATAACTGAGATTTATTTCCTTTTTCTAGAGAGTAATTTTCAATGTCGTCAACTTCAGTAAAACAAAAAGCCTCTATAGAGATGGAATGGCTCCAATGGTGAAATCCACAAGCAGACAAAAATGGTGAGTTATCATTTCAAAGGCTTGCTTATTAGGAGAAAAAGTGTTTTACTTGGGATTCTTTTGTAGTGAAGACCTTCTGGCTCAGGTGTAGCTTTTAGTAAGAGTAGGAATGAACTTGAATGTATGAGCAATGTTGTGAGAATAGGGTTCTCTTTGGTGCATGTGATCTGGATGAATTCTAGAGGCCTCTTCCAGCTTTGCTGTGATGATGTTTTAGCATCTTGTTCCAATAAGTGTGACTGAAGATATGTCTGTTTGAACACATCGAACAGTGGGGGCTCTGGCTAAATTGCTGCTTGGTAATCTCCTCACCATCCAGCTGTGAGCATGGTCTCTGGCTCTGGTTTGGCTTGTTTAACATTGCACTCTCCCAAACGCTTGTAAATGCTATGAGGTAAACAGAATTTCTAAAAGGCTTTTTGGGTTTGGTCCCCTTCTTTTTGAGAAGTTGCAGTTAAGAGTATGAACTCTGCCCTCTGAGATGACTTCAATTCAATAAGCAGTATTTGCTCTTCTATATATTGACGTAGATGCAGCTGAAAACACCAGAAGGTCAAACAACTTGGTCATAAGTTAGGCAGTATATACAACATGGAAAATCATGCAGATATGGAACACAAATAGATGGTGCATTTTTTTTTTTTTTAGACCAACTGTAATGAAATGTCTACTGTGAGTAATATGTAAATCTAATGAGTCTAAATGTATGCAAGACTCTCAAGAATTATATAATTTGCCTTTAGCAAGATTTATTTGAATATGGATAGTGAGGTTAGACCACAAGTGTACAGTAACATATTCTTGAAAGTCTTTACTGGTTAATTATTAATCTGTACGTAATCTTAGTCTTATATATACATGTCTTCCTTAAATACTTGAACAATCAGAAAACTTGAGTTCACTGGGTCTTAACTTTTGTGACCATGAGATCGCTTCTTCTTTGTCTGACCAACAGGTAGGGCTATTTATATTTTTTTAAATTAGATGGAAAGGTCACCTGGACAGAAAAAACCTGCCCTGGAAACAGGTAGCAGTTGGAGTCAATTTCAGCTCAATAGGTGTATGTAATAACACTGAAAATTAATTAAGAAAAAATTCATTGTTTTTTTTTTTTTTTTGGTAGCAAAAATCATGTTACTGTTTACTATTTAATTTCCAAAAAGCCTTTGTGGGGTATTTTGGGGAAACATCAGACTTACTTTAATCATATTTCAGAACCTTTTCTTTCTCTCACTGGAGTCTGGTATTTGCAGCTAAGTATATTTTGTGTTAAGTCTATATATAAATCAGATATTGCTTTCATACAAATTTTATGCCTTACTTTGGTTTCAAATTAAAGTGTAAATCTTACAAAACAATGCAAAATGGGGTTTTTCTAGAACATATAGGCTCCTTCACTATTTTTAAAACTGATTTCTCCTTCACTTCCCAGGAGATCTATTTATTTTTGTGTTTTATATTTTTAGGGGGATGTATTTTGCTCCTATGAAAGTGAGGAATGAATAGCATTGCCTGGAGCCATGCACAGTGTGCAATGCAGCTTCCTTTTACAGGGCTACAACCGTACTTTAATCCTGTTTCAGAAATTCTACCTCTAATTTCTTTCTTTAAAAAAGATAATTATTGCATTAAAATATCTTTTCTTTTTCTAATAGCCCAGGTGCGAAAACTTGCTGTACCTTGAAGGTGTGAATTAATTCATACCGTTATCAGGGCCCTCAGTGATATTGGGGTCTCCTCAGTGTAATTGGCTTGATGTTATAGGAATTATATGTATACTTTTCAAGAGGGAAAACACATAGTTTATTTTTGAATAAATGCTTTCTATTAGACCTGCCTTTCATGTGGCTTGTGCCTCTTGCAATTGCTTCTTTATCTGTTTCCATGGTGTTCTAATGAAATCTGTAAATAAAATTTTCTGTTTCTCTACTGAAATGAAATAAGATTTCCATGTACATGCAGTGTACAGGTAGTTGTGGTGCTTGAACACGAGTAGGGCAACATTTGGCTTGCATTGATTTGGTCTTGTTTGATGCTTCTTATGAATTAATCTAGAAAGCAGCACTGAATTGAATTGTTTAATGCTGCTGAAGTACTGAGGTTTACATGAACGTCCTCAAGATTCAGAGTTGTTGAAGAGAAATACTTAGAACTCTTCACCTTGTACTAAAAATTAAACATGCATAGTGATTTAGTAAATATAATGTAATTTGGTAGGAAAAGCAGATATTAATTACAGGAAGTTGAAGAAGCACAACATATTAAAAAGAAATTAAAAAAATAAAACTGCTAGAAGCCGTGTTCTACAGATTTTCCATAGCTTCATCTCTGAACTCTCCTGTACTAAATATTTTAGGAACTCACCATTATTGTGCCTGCCTGTGGAGGCATGTGATACATACTGAAATTCTTCTAACTTTCTCTAGCCACACAGACAAAAGCAATGGTGTGTCATACACAACTCTTCTGCCTTTTTAAATACAATCAGGTCTGAGTTTTATGATGGCAGTATCTAATATTTGTTTTGCATTGGAGCAGTGTTATGCCCTTCTTACTGAAATAAAAAATCCTGCTGTATTCAGGATAGAATTTGACCATATAGCTTGCAAAATCCTCTGTATCAAAAGCAGATTGGCCTCCAGAGACAGTGAATTTTAATGTTTGTTTCGAGTGTGGTTATGTGAACATGGCTCCGAGCTTTGCGTTGTTTTGCGAGTTTGATTCTTGACTCTGGAACAAATCATTGCCAAGTGCTCTTGAAGTAGAGTGTGTCAAACACAGATCAACATTTTTGACCTGTATTCTCTTGCCCTGTGGGGTAAAATCTTTAAATGCAGTCAGCATCAAGGTTTAGCTCAGTGTTAGTGATGTAAATGGGGTATATCACTGTCATCAAAGCACTCTGTGTGGACACAGATGTTCTGGTGTTGACATATTCTTCTCTTTTGAAGTAAGGCCAAACATTTCCAGTAATGAGCTACTTAAAAAGGGGAAGCAGTATGCTGAATGATAAGGAAAAACCAGATTTCATGGTAAAGAATAAGATTATTTTTAAAAAAGAAAACCAGAAAAATGATTTAAAAGATATGCATTTCCACTGTAAATGTTAATAGATTTACTGAATGCTTATTCACAAGAAATAGAGGCAGAAAAATAGAAACAAGTTCTGTGTCTCTATTCTCGTTTTCCTGGATGTTTTTTTTTTTTTTTTTCTGTGGGCATGCTAGGTTGTTACTGAATAATATAGGGTTGTGTCAGTTACATCAGTCAGATCTCACCACAGTGAATCACAGCTCATACATAGAAATGCAGTGCTGTCACACCGTGTTACATCAGTTACATTTCAAGATGAAAATCAAGGCTTTATTTCAAGCCAGTGGAATGGGCCGTGTATGGTCACTTAGCATTTCTGCTGACAATTATCTGCTAATCTGGAATTATTAAACTGAGATTTTGGGTAAATAGTGTTTCTTTTTTTTTTTTCTTCCTTGATAATGACTACCTCAAATATAGAGGATTGCTGTAACACACACCTGTTCTGTTTGGGTCTTTCTGATTTGTGGAGGTGAACAGTTGAGGTCGAGGTGGGTTACTGTAAATTGCATTTTTGCTATGCTGATGCAATTTTTAGTGTAATCTCTCTTTAATGCTTCATTTTAGTGTGATCTGTTTTGGTTGTGGCTTCTTAATCATTTCAAACTGAAGTCTCTATTCTTAGGAGCTATTAAAATCTATCATGTGGGCATGGCTGTGGAAGACTGTTTAAGTACATATACCACATCATTATATTTATTCTATGAAGTTTTACAACTTTCTCAAAGTGAAATAGAAGAGTGACTTGTTAGAGAGGCAGCAGATTTTCCAAATGATGAAGTGAGCAAATATTCCCTTTGGGCAGAGAACAGCTATAACTCTTGATTATTCAATATGAGCATTGCCTCATTGGGGACGTTAGTTTTTTTTAAATTGTGCTAATCTTTTAAAAGTAACAACTGGCCACTCATCACCTTAGGTATTTCAGCAAGATCATGTGCAGAAGTCTAATTAGTATTTATAGAACAGCAGCTCATCCCAGTAGAATAGTAGTGGTAGCTGGCAAATATCTGGTTGACACCTGTTAAGTCTTCAGACATCCATTGTATTTTATTCTGTATTTTAAATGAGCAGAGAGCAGTAGGTGAATTCCCCATAATTAAGGGACAAAGGATAATAAATAACATGGTTCTTGAGTGGATGAACACAAGGTTAAAGGCTGCTCAGCACTTGTGATACTGCATTTCAGCAAATGTTTGTATGTAAGTAATAATGCTAGCTCAAATGCTATGTAGGCTACATCATACAAGAGAAGATTTATGTCTAGATTTAAATGTGTTTTGTTTATAATGTCAGATTTTAAACTGCTTCTTGGCAAAGCCGTTACTTTCTTTCCCGTCTTTTATCTCACTTAGCACTGATAGCTTTTAACTGGATAGCTGCCTTTGCCAGCAAGCACTCCACTACCTCTGTTGCTATAACGTCTACTGTTAAATTCTCCTAACACATTGCTTCTAAAGTGTATTCCTTTTGCAATAAACCTGGAAATACAGAAAAAAATCTAGGTAATTAATTCAAATTTGAGAGTATATGCAACTTGGTAAATATTGTCATGATGAAGAATTTTGGTAGACATGGAGAACAGCAATGCAAGTTTTATGAACAATACTCCCATATGTTCCATTCATCAGAAGGGGACAAGACTGAGAAAATCTGCATTTTGAGTAGCTAAAACGTGTTGTTTCTTGCCAAGTTTCTTTAACATTTGTCTACAATGCAGTGTTACAATCACTACCATGTCTATCAGGCTGCATTATACATTCAGAGACTTCCAACAGCGTTTTTAGTATGTATTTATATATCTTTAGCCATAAGATAAGCTGTTTGTGGAATGAGCTGTCGCTTGTGGTGGAACAGTTTGAGAATAAAGCACTAAATTTATATACGGCTTGCTAATCTGAAAGACTAGTAGTGCTTACTGTAAAATATATGGTGGACCAGGGTTATTGATAGTATCAACTTGAATTTAGGTAAAGAAGAGGAACATGTTTTTATCATTACCTAGTTTTTCTTTGGCCTATTTTACAACCTTGGCTATTCTCTGGAAGTTTGTGCCTTTGCCAGTTTTATAATGCTGCTATTTTATTTTATTTTTTTGAGGGATCTGGTAAGAATGCTTTTGGAAATTCAGAAACATTTTCTCTGAAATACATGGATGTACATCAGCGCAGGTTTTGGCCAGATACAGACCTGTCTGGTAAGAGCTGCTCCCTCTGCTGCAGCTCTGCATAGGGACACCATACTGGTCTCTGGCCATGGTTAAAAGTCTTCTTTTAGAAAAGGAAGTCTGCTTCACCATAGATCCAAATCTGACTGGCTGTATAGGTGCAACTGGAGGAGTGGAGCAAGGTGGTAGTAAATGTCTGACACAGTATTTAGGGAGTGAGGATTGCTGCTAGGAAAATACTTAGAAAGCTGTCTGTGGAACCATAGTCTCAAATTTAGTAACTTGTGGCTTTTCATTTGGAGAAAATAGGGAAAAGGACATGATCTTACTGAGCTTTTAGAATCCTATATTAAACAATGAGCAAGAGTTTTGACTTGGTCTTAGTGGGGTTCTTTGAAAGAAAATAAGACATTTTAGGTAGTTTTGGGGAGTGTGTGTATATGAAAGTAAAACAGCTGCCTCCAATGTTGATTCCAGCATAAATCAGTGTTGGTGTGCATATTGTAAAATAACAAAACAGAGTGGTTGCGTCTGCAAAACCATAAAAACAAATGCTCCCTTCTCCAACCCAACCAAAGTAGTTATCCCTGCGAATTTAAAGCAGGTTATATATTTCTTATCAGCAACAGCCTTTGGAAATAGATGAGAGGTGATCTTTTACGTATAAAACTATGAACTGCATCCTTAGGCTAATGTGTTTGTGTACATGAAATGGGAATAGTTTATAGCAAGAAAGCAAGTTATGTTTTACTGACTGGATACTGTACTGGAAGTTTAAGATTCACAGAGTTATACTGGGGAAAGTTAATAGCAAAGAAATTGGATTAATATAAAAGCAAATGAAAATTAAGATTTGAAGAAAACATAAGCAGCTCCAAATGGCTTCACAGTTGTCATTTTAAAAACTGTGCTATTTTGTGTGTGTGTTTCCTCATCATTATCTTACTGATTTCCTATATATAATTTTATTTAGATTACAGTGGAGCCCCAGTCAGGATGAAGGCTTATTGTATGTAGTGCCATGGAAACATATAAATAGACAATGCCTTTTTCCAGAGTTGTGAAAATTTTATGATTGATTTTAGTAAGAACAAACTTAGGCCAATACTGAGCGCTTCTGAAAATTCCGTCCTTAAAGATTTATTCCAAGCAGTAACTGTTTAAAAAATGGCATACTGCTTACATAAGAGTCTAAATATTTGATGGTTATAGTATTTACAACTAAAACACCAGAGGCTATGTGCTTTAATACCTCAATCTGTTTCCCATATACTCTGTCAACATGAGTTCCCTGCATTGATTGAGGGCACTCTGTGATCCCTAAGGTTGTATTCATGAAAGGTTACCCTTGGTGCTACTTTATTCATGAAAGGTTTGAAGCATGTAGGAAACAAATGAGTCTGTTTCTACTAGGTACATTTTTGGTCTATGGTAAATAATTACTGGGGTGTTGGTGAGAAATTAGAAATCTTAAAGAGGTGATGCTGCCTGAAAATACTTTTCCCTCACTTCAGTGCAAATCACAACAAACTTTGCAGTTGGAAGTCTAAAACAAGTGAACTGTAGTTTTAATTTTCCTTGCTGCAGTCCATGGAATTGAATTGAATGGCTGCAAAATATGACTGCAGCTGTGTGCTGCACCCCATCCTGAAACAGGTCATTCTCCTTTCTCAAGTGATAGGTGTTTGGTGGAACTGATTGCATGAAGTGTTCAAAAAACAGTGAGACCCTAACCTTGGCAGGTTTGGTGGAAAAAAATCTGTATAAAAATTGAAGTGCTTTCCCCTAGATTGAGTTTATAAGTTAGACAAATACAGGCAGCAGTGAACTCAAAGCAGAGTCAAACTGCCAAAGAGGACATTGCAGCTTTTCATTGCAATTTTGTACTTTGAACTAATGGAGCGAAGCAGAATGAAAATCACCTCAGTTAAGAATGGCATTTATCAGTCGTAAGTACTTAGTGGTAAGAGCCCTACACAGACAAAGCTGAGTGTCACCAAGAAATGTACTCGAAAATCAGTCTGTTAACACAAGGCTATACAAATAAGACCCAAAAACTGTAATCAGAAAATGTAACATCTCTTTAAGATTGTTTTAATGGTCTGAAGAGTGCCAGACAAGTTGAATTTAACAAGATGTAATAATCTATGGCAATGTAATTGAGAATGCATCTGGACGCAGTATAGTTAGGTTACATTTTTGCTTTCTTTCACTTAGACTTGCATCTTTAAAGATCTTTTGACATATTTAAATAACAACAAAAACCAACCATAGTACTGGTTGAATTTATATATTGCATATACTGTGCTTTTGTTATATATCAGAAATAATATTTTAGGGGAAGTTAGCTGTAAGTTAGGCCAACCTAATATTTCTAAATGTTTGAATCATTAACAACCTTTTTCATTCTCTTGTTATGAAAAAAAAAAATTAACAGTAGCAATGTTCAGTACAAAGCAAAAGTGATGGGGAAATGTTTGTTGGGAACTCCTGATAAAAGTAAAATGGTCCTCCACACCCACCTGAAATTTGCTGTGCTATGGTAAAAGCCAAAGCAATTACTTCAATTTCTTTCAATATAATGGAAAATAAACATTTTTGCTGCACTGTGGGAAATGAGAACCATGGAAAAAATAAGCCATAACTATGCCCATTGATATTGTAAGAACAATGTTAAAATATTGAATGCTGAATTTTCTCACGTGGTTTTACAGTTGTATATAACAACGAAATACAAGATCCTACTTCTTAATGCTGCAACTGGAAAGGTTAATTTATGAATTAACTTTTGTATGATATGCCATTGGTTTGAGAAAATTAAATTTTAATGATAAAGATCTTTTCTGCATCTCTAGATGCTGAGGCAGTCGTTAAAACTTGTTTTCGAGCTGCTTCAAGTATGATTATTGAATTCTAGCTTGAAAGTGAAATGTCTTCCTGCTTCACTGTATTAACTATCTGAGATTGAAAACCTAGCGAGTTTCCCTAGTGTGATTAGAAAGTATCCAATATTTTTTGGCAGCAAATATTAATTCCAGTCTTTCTGTGTAGAACTGCTCAGACAGGATAACTGGCTGTCAGATGCTTGGTCTAATGGGAAAGTAAGGCTCTGGGATCTCAGCTGGTGGCTTTGCTGATGGTTTCCTACCTCTGGAAAGTGAGGATCATTCTGGAAGAAGAGTTGTGCTGGCTGAGGGAACTGAAAGATGCTGGCTCTTGGTTGAATATGGTCCATTGGGAAGATGAGCCATTAAAATAGGTATCAACAGAGCAGCCCTTTTGTTAGTGCTCTGTGGTATCACCACTTTCTCTTAGTAAAACTGGTAGAATTTGGAGTTTGTATTTCTTTGGTAGCTGGTTAGGCAGTGTCACTAGTACCACCCCTTAGTCTGGGGCTTATCTGTAGCACGTGTGCAGCTGAGTTGCAGGTGAGCTGTGGCTGAAGTGTATTTGTGCCGCCACAGGGCATTATATTTGTTGGATATAAATAAAGCTTAAATGCTGGCCTTTGTGGTTCTCTGCTGGGCAGAGCATCCATAAGCAGTTCTGTTTGGACTCATCATATTGGGATGAGTGTTGCATATAGAGGATGGCAAAATTGGTTTCATGCTTGTGCTCCCTTTCTTGCTCTGTTCCTTCAATAAATGTGTGCAACTCCAGCCTGTTATTTTGTGTATGTTTGTTATAAAACCCTCCTCCCATGCTGTAAGTAAGTGTGCAAAGGTTAAGGGTTTCAAAACCTTCTTGAAAATGCTCATCCTATCCTCTTACAATTTTTTTTTTGTCAGCAATTGTTTCACCCATCAGTGTGTTGTGGGTTTGTGGGCATGCAGCAGCTCCTGGGAGCTCACAGCAGTCAGATGGCATTGCGTGTCCCATGCACAGCCATGTGGCCAGGCCTCCTGTCATGGGAAGCAAAGTTGTGGCATTTCACTACCCCGGAATCTGATGTGGGTGCACAATTTTATGCTTTTGATTGTCTTGTAAGTGGCCAAGTCTTCCCTGTCACAATCATCAGATCAAGGTTCTGTGGTGCCCTGCTGCAGCTGGTAGCTGTGGCTGCTTTTCTTCCCCCGTGGGAAAGAATTGCAATGGGAACGATGGAGGTTCTCTGTTTCCTTTTAAAATAAAAAGAAAAACAACACACATCTAAGTGACAAACAAATGCTCTTGAATCTTGGAATTAATACAACAAGGACATGAAAGAAGATACTTGCATCTGTCTTATGCTGCAGATGGGAGACTGATATGTCAGTGTGCTTTGTTTGCACTGACCATTAAGCTGTTTTTCCAGCTCCCAAATCCTAGTAACACAAACCATTTAAATTTGCACTGCTGGACTCACTAGGGATGTGATTTCAGATGGAGAAGTTCATAACTTTCTGAACTTCTCAAGTTAACTGGGCGATGCTATTGTAATTGAGGAAGAAAATTATTTATGTTAATCTCTTAAAAAAGGCTTAGTTAAAAAAAAAAAATTGTACTCATCCTACAAAGAGTTTTGCAAAGCTGTTTGTTGGGAGTTTGTGATACCCTTCAGCAAATTTATAGGAGAGACCACTGCAGCTCCAGATAAAAGGTGATTCAACTTGAAAGGACAGAGTCACCATAGAAAGAAGTTGAGGAATATCCAAGCTAAAGTAATGTACTGTGCCCTTTGGATAAAATCCTCTCCTAATATTTCTCTTAGTATAGTTAAAAAAGCACTGTTACCTCATGGCTTTGAGACCAGTAGCGATACAATAATTTAGCTTTGATAGGGAGAAGAAATTTTCCCCATCTGCTACTCCACTGGATAGTTTAATGTTCCTATGTTTTTTTTAAATGTCATTCAGTCATTGAAACAGTCATACAGCATATGTGTGTTTGTGTGTAGGTTTTTATTAATACAGAAACATAATTCTCTGGGTGCTCATAACAGATTCTTGTTCTTCTGGGGGTGCTGGTGGAGGAGGCTGCAGTGCAAATCCTGCTTGGGAAGTGTTTGGCTCCCGTGGGTTTCATGAACTTGAGGAGTGACTCAAAAGGGAGAAGTGCAGGTGCTGTCAGGTGGGCTTCGCCTTATTTTCTGTCAATAAAAGCTAAGTCAAGGTAAGCAGGAAAGGACACCTCAAATTTACTGGGTGTTAACCCCTGCAGAAATATCAGAAGTCTGATATTTCTTTAAAAGAAAGAATCAATTAGAGGGAATACTGTTGGTACCCCCAGGGAATTCAAGGACTTGATTTAGATGGAGTCATGGGTATAAATAGGCAGATGATTACAGTGTGTTCTTCTGTAAAAGTAAGACTAGCCTTGTGTTTTAGTGCTGTGTCACACTCCTTGTGCATATGTGGTTATGGTGACTGTTACACTGTCTGTAGAGCACGTAGGGTTTATAGTGAGTTAATACATACTGTCTTGGCACTTTGGTGTTTCATCACGTTGTATACCAAGTATGGTTACCAAATAGTTACCTGATGGAAAGCTGTCTAATTGCTGCTTTTGTGCCATTGCAAATTAAGGGTCTGTCCCTGCCCCCTCTTGAAGCACAGAGGTAAGTGGGGAAAAGTACCAAGCATCAGTTAGAATAATGTACAAATAGCTTTTCTTTTGGAAGTTTGTTATAGATGCAGCCTTGTTTTCCTGCCATTATCTTTATTAGTAAACATGGGGCTGGAGGTTTGTGCATCAATCTGAAAGGGAACGCTAAGCTGCAGATCTGCCAGTAAAGAACAGGGTGCACAGGGGAGAGGGCTTATCAATATTTGAAAAAATCTTAAAGCTCTGTGTAGCTGTCAGTCATTGTGTTTTTCTGTAACCGTGAATCTCACAGATTTATTTTGAAGTATTCCCTTACCTGCCCTGATAGGAGATACTTGTATGTTAGAAGTTAATATCTGTGATCTGTGTGGCTGGTACTCTTTGACAGGACTCTCCCAATACCGTGAAAATAAACAGATCACTCTGGATTTGTCATTTCTAATAGTCATCTCCATGTACTGGGGAAGTACAGAAACCAATAAGCCTGATGAATCAGAAATGTCTGTGGTGTGTCTGTTTGTGCGTGGGGGATGCTTCTTCAGTTTGTTTACTTTTCCTTATATTTTGGCAAAGTATTCCAAGTTTAGGCTGGGCTTCAAAAACGTATCTGAAGAGAGGAAATGAAAGTGTGGATAAAAATGGAGAGAAAATAGTAGCCCAGAGTGAAATGTGTGACTAACTCTGTGTCTGAGGCCTCTTAATGCTAAAATTACAGAAGGAAATAAATTACATGTTGACTGTGTGCTTTTCTTCCAGTCTTAGAGCAATAGAAACCAGGATGTCTTCTATATAAAGTAACACTGAACTTAACTGCAACCATACATAGGAAACTTTATTTTAGCTCCTTAAAGACTCTTAATCCTGCTGCACAATAGAGTGCAGTATTTACATTCCCAGTACTGCCACTGTGTGGCTTCCTCTGAAATTCTGTGTGCGAGGAAAACCATTTTCTATCAACTCTTCATCGCAGTCAAAGCGCTGTGTGTGTGTGTGTGTGTGTGTGTGTGTGTTTCAGGATGCATACTCATCTGCTGTATATTTTTTGTTCTGCCTTTCTTGGAGGGGAGGAGGGTTGCTTATGAAATTTCTGTTGTCCAAGTGTACATGTATTTCTTCAGCTCCTTAATGTTGGCAGTAGAAGTCGCATGGCTTTTATTTTTTCTTTGTTTTAAAAGTTGCTAGACTATTTTGATTTCAAGCCCCAAAGTTGCTGTAAATCTCACAAGGTTCTAATTCTTGTACAGTGCAATGCCAGAAAGATGCATCAACTGACAATCTTGTGCTCACATAAAGAGTGTTTGTAGCTTTAACTCAACACGTAATTAATAAAAGCTATTTCTTTTCAAGCCACCAAAAATGTGGATCAAGGCTTAGTAATACCTTCTTTCTAAGTAATAAGCAAATTGTGAAGTTTATAATTGCAAACAAACTATTCAGTACAACTTCTGTAATGAAGAAAGGCAAAAAAAATACTCCTATTTCAAATAGTGCTACTGCACTTGGATTGTACAACAGGGCTGAAAGTATATCTCTGGAAGTACCATCCAGTCAAATAGCTGATAGCTGTCTTGACCATGCATATAGATAGAAACAATTGCCTTGGGAAGATAAAACGGAAGTCAACTGTGGTAGATTAAGAGCTTTAAAACAAGTAAATAACAAGATCTTGACAGGTTTTGAGGAGCTGTGTATTTTTGCTTGGGGTTTTGTGGGGCAGAAGGCTGATTTCAGGGAATCAGCCGGCTCTAACCAAGGTGGTTGTAACATTTCATTGTCTTCCACATTGAGTTCCATCACAAGATAAAAATATAACGCTTAACTAGTGTTTATTATCGCATTTTACAGGAGGAGAGATAAAGGCAAAGGATAATAGATTTTTTTCAAGGTCATTGTAAGGATCAGCTTCGGAGCAAACTCAGAATTTTTTCATTTGCTTTTCAGTTCAGTGATCTGAAAGGAGGAAAAATCTCTTACCAAATTTACTACATTACACTGTTTCTTTATTATCTTAAAACTACATCCAATCTGTAGCTTGGTATGTAGGTCTTTCTCAATTTGGGCTGTTTATTTTTATTTTTTCAAATTTTTCTAGGAGCTTTAAAAAATAAACTGTAAAAGTTTCCAGATCTTCACAGTGCGGAAAATTGTTTGTTTTGTTTCAGAAGCATATTGCTGCTCCTATCAGGATTTAACACATCTTTTTATTTATAAGGGAATGTTTATATTCATTTATTACAATTTGGGATCCAGAATTTGCATCTCATAATAATACTTACATGGAAGTTTTCTGCTGCTAGATTTCTGAAAATTCACATTTCTACCCACCTCAGAATACTTGCATGACTTTTAGTGGTTTAACCCTGTGTAAAAATATACCCAGACACTCCAGAGCAATAAAAAAGGCTTCCCATAAGCTCCAGAACAATTAAACTCAGAGTGCCCTTCTAAATAAACCATGTGCTGGGTCAGTAGAGCCCACAAGAGATGGCCTCTTTAGACTTAGTCTTTGCAGGGCTTTCTGCTGTAGAACTTCTGTGCAGCTCAGAAGCTTGTCTCACTTCTAACTGCCTAGAAAACCTGCATATCGCATTAAGATTTAGCAGTCAGAAGTTTTCCAACTAAGTCTGAACTGCTGAAATGGAGGTTCATGATGGAAAGGTTGTCATACCCTTTGAAGTGGTACCTCTATAATGTGACATATTAAATATTTAACATAGTTTGCAGCAGATAAAAAGCAATTTTGTTTAATTTTTCCTAAATATTAATGCTATCATGCACCTTAATCCTTTCATTATAATAAAAATTTGTTCAAGCTCATTCTTATTAAACATTTTCTAATTTATAAGGATATGGATGTTTTGCTTCTGATCCTAACAAGTAATAAGGCCGAAATGCCATTGTAAAGAAAAAGGGAAGAATAATAGGCTAGGAAATAACTTTTTTTTTTTTTTTTTTTTTTTTTAAAATTAATCTAAGGACACCAAAGACACCCTAATCTCCCAAGTAACCCACCTTGAAAATTAGTGGGTCACTTGTCCAGGGATGAGACCAAATAACCTGCAAAACACTCATTGAAATGACTTGGAAAGTCATATATGAAGATGCCGCCATTCATTGCTGAGTGAGGAACATTCTCCCATCTTCATCTCTGAACTGTAGAAAAATTAAGGAAAAAAACCTCCCTTCTAGATTAGGACTGGCTTCAAACCAACTTTTCCCAGACTCTTAGAACAAAAAAGTTGTTGGTAATTATTCATACTGCTAATTTGATTTGTCGTTCCAAATAGTTAATAAGTTTGCTGGAGGCAGTAAATACAACACAATAGTAAGTGCTCATTTCCCATAACCCATCCATCTACATTTATAAACAGCAGCAAGGTGTGCTGTACATATAAAAACTGCAATGGAAAAGAAAACTTTAAAGCAATGCTGTTTTGAATTGGAGTATATTTAGGCAGTACCAAGGATAAAGATGTCTCCACTAATTGCAGCAAAACTGGGTCCATCAGATGTGGGTCTAGCCCATGTTTTGTATTTGAGTCTTATGTTTCTAGCTTACTTCAAATGTTCTTTTCTTCCCTTCTTTCTCTCATCTAATTCTAATTTACACACAAGAAGATGTGGAAATTCACACATTTGCTTCAACACCACATTTTTCTAATTATGCTTCTTGTTTTTCCTCATGGAATGTCTGTTTATGATTCCCAGTGTATTCAGGCCTTAGCTGTACAGGAAAAATATTGTTAATTTGCTGGTACACAAACAACTTTTTTTGCACATTTGGTAGACTTTTAAAACCAATTTATTTTTTAACATTAAGCTGATTAAAACTGTCTTTGCATAATTCTTAGACCTGCTGAATCCTGTGTTACTTGATATTCTGAGTCAATATAACTTGTGCAGAATGATTATGTGGGTACTTCTGTTGAGAAAGCAAAGGATGAACTTGAAATATAAAGAACTGAATCTAGTGGCTGCAGGGATTTTGAATACAATAGGTCAGTGTTTGTTTTTGTGTTACTGTAAATCTGGAGAAACCTTTGAGTTTAGCTGGAGTTATTTTAGATTTGCATCACTGTAAGATAGGCTACTTACCTCTACTCTGTTATGTTATGGGATATTGTGGTTTCAATCCAGTGAAGCACTTGCTTAATCTTGAAAATGTGAGCACTTTACTGAAGTCAAAGTGAAGCACAAATTTAAGTGACTTGCTGGATAGAGTAGTCTCCTCTCAAATGCCAGCCATGCAGAGATTGTCATCGGCTGTGTATTCACACTTGCTTCTAATCCAAATAACTGTCTCCCAAATACTCTCTGTCTAGATGAGATCAGCAGCTGTGTGTAGAGCAGCAGACTGAGGCTGAGGTAAAGGCAGAGAGATGAGATTGGTAAAGTCAAACACTCCAAGAACAGGGATGCACTTTTATTTTAAAAGGTGCTTCTGAATGATGCTCTGCTTCTGAAATACACTCATAGTGTTTAAAAAAAAAAAAAAAAACAACAACAACAAAAAACAAAATCCAATGAACAAAAGCAAACAACAAAAAAATCCTACCAAAAACAACAACAACAAAAGCCACAAGGTTGTTCATTCCACCAAAAAAAGCCAAAACAAAAACCAAAAATTCCTTAAATCATCCATTCGCTTTCTTTTTGCTCTGACCTAGAAGACTGGTTGCATATGTGCCAAGAAAAACTTGCAATCTCTTTTCAACTATGTCAGCTGGTTAATCATCCTTCTTTGCTATGTCAGCTGGTTAATCATCCTTCTTTGCATCCTCAAAAAATACTGGGAAATTCTGTCCTTTATTTTACAGTCCCAGCAGCACTGATTAGCCAAAAAAGTAGCCCTGTGTCTTGCTCTAAGAGCACAAGCTAGGCTTGCTTTTTGCAATTGTCAAAGTGGCAGTTCTATTCTGGAAAACTGAGGTCATATATATCAACGTTCAAGTTTATGGAAGACAATTTCTCAGTGGGGTTCGTGTTTTTGATTTCTTCTGCTGGATCTAATTAGAAGAGTAAGGAATCTCACTATCCTCCATAATGGAATGGAGGACCTTTGTCAGTGACTGTGATGAAAGCCAGTAAAAACTGTTATGGGACATATCAGTAACCAAAAAGGAGTTTTGTAATAGGAAGAGAAGCTTTTAGACACTTTCTTCTAAGAAGATATGGTAACAAATCTTCAATCCTAACAGAACCTTGAACTCAGGTTCCCATCAGAACCTGATGGATTCCCATCAGAATTGCCGAGTCATGATATATATATATATCAAAATGGTATGTATCAAATGATATATATTATCAAAACAGTTTCATGAGAATTCCATAAATCCTATGCTTTCTTTTTTATAACTGAGGTGAAAGTTGTCAGCAATAAGTTACATTAGCCTGAGCATTCTTGCAAGGAAATTGGTAGAAGCCTTACTGATGAAACCCTTTTGAGTGGTATGGAAGGAGGACTCCCACAGGGACAAGCAGCTAGACTTCCATGCCTGAAATCTTTCTTGTCAAAATATTAACTTTACATAGAAGTGAATATGGAAGGTTCTGATTGTAGTCTGGATAGATGCTACTAAGAACTTAAAGAAGATTTTTTTTAATTTAGTTTGTTTATGCACTACATGTTGCATGTTCTGCTAGCTCAGTGACGAAGCTATGTGCTTTCTGTCTGTATGTGTAGGAGGTTAGTCATAGTTAATTAGCTTTTTATGCAAATTAAAAGGGGTTGACTTTGAGTAAAAACTGCAAATGCTCAGGTGGACTATGTCTAAAGAAATCTTCTGCCTCACTGAAATCTAGAGTTTAGAATTAATTCCTAAACTATTCATTTTTCTGAAGCAGTAGGGATTGAAATGTAAATATTATCTTTTTTTTTTTTTTTTTGTCAGTGCTCATAATGTTCTAGAATACTTTTAAACAGCAAAAGGAAAGACCATGTTCTATGGATCTCACAGTAGCAACAGACAAGTGAACAGAAACACAACCTATGAAAAGAAAAATGAAAATGAAGGTTTGAGTCTAAAAGTGAAATGAAAATTTGTTGTAGTGGAACAAAAACTACAGTATATTCTGATGTTCATAGATGAATTTCAGGGATAAAGGTTGAATCTGATAAATTTCAGTAGCTTCTAAAATGTCCGGAAGTATCTGGCAAGTTAAAGTAAAATGGTAGAAAAGGGAAAGGAGTGGAGTGGATATCAAGGCAGTTTGAATGTAAACTACCCAGGATTAGATTAGGTAATTTTAGATCTAAAATCCATTGAAAATGAATCTTGTTTTTCAAGTAATAAGATCCTTAATATTCAGAAAGGTTTATGAAAGTATGACTGTACTCTGCCAGTAATGGTAGAATGTCTTATATTGTATCCATGCCTTTCTTTGCAAATACGAAGGTAACAAATTTCTCTCAAACCTGTAAAGATCTTTGGAGATGCACAAAAATAGGGAGTTACAAAACCCACAGTGCTGTGCGTGAAAATATTGAAGTTCTATTTTAAATATTGCTAAGCATAACAGAAACTTTGCAGTGGTAATTGCATTGTCAATCATGTAGTGCCCCATTGCTAAGGAAATAGTAGGTTAAAATCTAGCTATTCTGGGTTTTTAATGGATACTAAATTGAGTTTTACAGTGAGGAAATAATACAAATGATTCACTCCAAGAATTAAACTGTATATATTGCATAAGCAAGTTAAATCATGAATTGCTCTCTATTTCTGATTTTTTCATTTTCTTAGTCTAGTAAGAGTTATTAAAAGGTTCTTTGTGTACTCATTCTTAGCTTATTGGTAAATATCTGTTGATGAAAGACTTCAAATAAGAAAAAGGCAGAAAGGGAAAATAAGCAGATATTTTAGTAAATTCTTTTGTGTCATAGGTGTACATCAGTAATGAAGATGCAAAAGATAAATCTGGAATTCTTCGTGTGTGAAATTCCAGTTGATTTAAAGGAATATAGTCTGTAAGCATAAACTAAGCGTTCTAAATAGGGTTAGTGAGAGCAATACTCTTTGAGGTGAACTGTGTCCTTTTTAGTAGAAAGGTGGTTCAGCAAAAGGTGATCTGCTGTTGTGGAGTCATTACTTCTGATACTTACTATGATACCATGGCAACATCAGAATTAGAAAATGGGGCAAGCAGTCTGGTAGAATCTAACAAAGAGTACAAAAGTGTAAAAGGGAATCTACAGAAGAAATTACTAATGAGCAAATACTGTAGGGTTCTGGGGAAGAATTGGGAACAATGCAGTTCCCTTTTGGGAACAGCTTCAGTATGATGTTTTTTTTCAGTAGGAAATGCAGAAACTGTAAAAAAGAACATCTAGGCTGGTGATAGAAGTGGAAACATTAAAATGCTACTGTAAAGAGAGAAGTGACACTTCTAGGATGGGGAGAGTTAGAGATCAGCTAGCTTTTGGAATCCACAAAAGCTGCAATTTGTTCTAAATATAGGTGTTACTACTGTGCCTATATGTTCAAACAACAGTGTCCTAATTAGGTCCCTTCAGTTATTTTTGTGAGTGCTTAAAAGAAAAGCGTACTGTAAGAGTTGTTTAGAGCAATCTGCTGTCCAGATTTACTATGCAAACCTAGCAGAGGATAGAGGCAGTAATTCGCTGGTATTGTTTGTATTGCAGAAACAGATAGGTAACTCAATTTTGACAGACTGCTGTTATGAAGAATAAAGCCACAGAGGCACAATGAGTATATGATTCTAGATCGAAATATTTGATGGTCACAGTGCCTCGGTATTCACGCCTGAGCATTCTGCAAGCACAGATAAACATATGATGGGCAAGATTAAGACAAAATCATATGGATGATTATCTAGAAGACATGAAATAGATGCAGATCATAGCAGTCTGTTTTAATTTGTCTGCTTTTGCTTCTCACAGGAAATGTTTATTCTTTGTTTCAAAGGATTTGTGTACATATCACGAATTTACTGCAAAAGTTGTTGAGTATGTTCCCTGGCTATTGTGTGTGGGGTAGATATATTGTTCCACTTGTGTAGCTGGAGGTTCCTACTTCAATTGGTCACAGGTTACAGATTTGGATGTTCTCAAATTAGCTTTATGAACTGTTGGTTATTCTCAGCTCAACCTTATGACCTGCATGTTGGAGTTGTTGAAGCTGAACATGAATGAGCATGTGAGGATTATGGTGTTGGCTATCCTGCCATTTAAGTTCAAAAACAAACTGGAAGAAATTGCTTATGAAATTGATTGATCACTTTGGTGTGAGGAAGTGATAAGGTTGTGAGAAGTGTTCAGCATAAAAAATACATTAAGCTTAATGCTCACCTTTATGTTATGGTAATTTTGTGGCTAGTATGACAGCACCCTCTGTGCGGGCCTGGATTTGGCTCCTACAGTCAATAATAATTTCATTATCTATCATTGCATCCTTTCCTTCAGTCTTTGCTGACAAGGTCTTCTAGGCCTCCAGGGCCTGTTTAGTGGCAGGGTTCAAGGAGAGTTAGCAGCAATGGATGAGGGTTGAGCCAGAGGCTGCTTAAGGGAACTTGACTCGTTCAGGTCCATGGGAGCAGATGGGTAACATTCAAAGTGCTGAGAGCTGGCAGATGTCCTCGAGAGGTCATTGTGCATCACCTTTGAAATGTCATGAAAACTGAGGGAGGTTCTTAGTGACTGGAGAAAGACAAATGTTTTGCCCAGTACAAAAATTGCCAAGAGATCTATACAAGGAATCGCATGACAGGAGACATCACTTTGGTGCCTGAGAAAATCATGCAGCAGGTTCTTTGGCAGGACAGTGCTGGGCATGAGAAGTGGATGGTGTGTGGATTTAGCACAGGGAAATGAGACATTACCAATTGCACTCTTTGATAAAATAATGGGAGTTGGGGATGATAGAGGAAAGTGATTATTTACCTCAACTTTACCAAAACTTTTGATGCTGTCTTTTGACAGTACTCCTGTAAGCTGCTTTGGTTTAAGTGAATGGGTAATCAGACTATCCTCAGACATCAACTCAGGTATCTCAAAATCAAATAAAGTCTTGAACACATTGAAGGGAATTTAGTTAATTTCCAGAGAATGATTCAAAAATGCGTATGTTTTCGAGTGATGAAGTCAATTACTCTTTGCAGTGTTGGAAAGCATAAACAATGTTTGGATTTTATTTATTAAAGGCCATGCAATTTCATTTTTCAGTGTTCAAGCCACCAGAAGATAATGAAGAACATGCATTAGAACTGCACTAATTGTGTTTGTTTAATAGTAGCAGTATAATATTAAGCCTCTAACTTATAATCCCTCTTTATTAATAATTACTTTTTTTTGTTGTTGTTTATTTATGGTTAAACCCACTGTATACTGGGAGGTCATCAAACTCTGGAAATGACACTCTTTGCTAATTAGGAAATTCAGAGCTATGGGTGAAGCTCTACTATGTTCCTTTATTATTGACAACAGCACATTTTTCAACAGACCAACATTGTAATATAAGGATAAATGTTTTAAAATATTATGCAGTATATTATAGATTGAATTTAACTTTTAGTTCTTATCCTGTGCTTGGCCTACTTAGTCTTCTTGAGGTTTTTTTCCCCAGTCTCTCTGGGGAACTGTGTGGTTAAACACAGCTCATAAATTCATAGAATTGTTTGTTTATATCTGTGAGTGGATAGAACAGAATAGGGGGAAGAAGGAAAAAAAGGCAAGAATACTTTTTTATTATTGACTGTATTGATAGGTGATTAGGCTATGAGCTGGGAGGTCCGGAGGCAGATGAGAAGGGGAACTTCTACTATGCTCTTCTTTAAGCAAGCTGGCAGCAGCCAACTGGGAAAGCGTCAGACATTTCTGCTCTGTTCTCACTTCCTCCTTCCCTGTACAATGGCTCGTGGTATAGGTGAAAATACGCTTTCTGCACAGGTTTTCAACCACATCAGCCTGCAACAGTTAGTTCTGCAAAAGTATGTTGCATGAGGATGAGGACAGACAAAGGCAATCATGGACCAAAACAACATTCCTTATTCTTTTCTGGAATTTATGGGTGCAGTTAGTATCTCCTGCCTCTAAGGCTGATGTGCTAGCACCCTTAGCATAACACTCAGTAGATAGATCATTAGTAAGGGCTTAGAAGCAGTGCAGTCTTAGGGGGGTTGGATGTAGGAATTTGTAAACTTCTGTTTAATTTCTCTTTTTCTCATACTTCAGAGCACTGTTGATGAGAAAATTGGAGTGACCTTTCTATGTTAGTGCTACGTTTTTCCTTGCAAGTAGTAGCACTTCAATAACAGCATAAATTAGTAAGCAGAATTTCAGCACGCTTATAATGATGCTTCCTAGGGATCTGCACTAAAAACAGTTTCATATAAAGGCATGTAGATGTAGGTTAGAAAACAACTGTTTGGTAACCAATTTCACATACTAAATGAATAAAAAATCCTGACTTGCTCTATTTGAGAGGAGAAAAGATGAGCATTGTACTTCCCTGCCTTAAAAGGGGGATATAACCCTGAGAAGACCAAGCAGTGATTTAAAGGATTTAAATCCAGATGAGATTACAGTGGAACCATACTGAAATATGCTTGTGCGTGCTGAGTCATTGACTGAGGAGCTGATTAACACCTACTTCCGACTGGGTCAGGTGTCTCCACTTGCAGAGTCTCCCCAGCCCTGGGGCTGTCAGTCACTCGCACCAAGCCCTGCTCTGCCCTGCTCTTCCTGTGGGTCACAGCTGCTCCACGCAGCCAGAGGACTGGGTACCTGGCAGATGAAAATGTCCGTGCTGAGATGGCAGGGACTGGGAATGCTGTGGGAGAATATGTCCTTGTTAAATAGAACTGGTGGTTTTTAAATATACCCAACATTGTTCTTTTGTCAACTGTTGTTTTTTTTTTTTTTAAACTATATTCATATTTCTACAAGTTTTCTGCCTATGAGTTTGTTTGGAAGTGTTTTCAGACGATTCAGCATGAAAGATTCCACATAAATACATAACTTCAAATGAAATCTGTAAGACATTGCAATATTATGAATTATCTTGAAATAAACCAAAAGGAGAGGTGCAATACAGCTAAAGCATACGGAATGAAAGAAAATGTAGTCCTTACTTCTGTGTTTGTATGTGAGCAGTTACAATTTGATTTCTTTTCTTTATTCCTATTTTTAAATTGCATTAGCAATTCCAGATAGACACTTAGTCTCTGAAAGAAAGGCCCTTGACATTAAGTGCACTGAAAGGTCATTGAGCAGTCATAACTTTGTTTTAATTTAAATGCACTTATCCAAGAAAACTCGGCACTGATGTAACATCTGCTTTTCAAAAGGATTCTGTCTTCTGGCTGAGCTGACTGAGGTTTGCAGAGGTCAATTGAAATGCCTAAGGTCACTGAGAGTGTCAGAATGAGGGGTGGGTATCTGGAAAACACACTGAGGAACAAACCTACTTGTTTCCTGGAAATTATAGGATCCTCCTTTAAACTTCAAGGTAAATAACAGCATCATTCTGAAAGAAAAGATAGGAATGTTAGAGATGCTGGCTCCTGCTGTGCTGATTACTATTGATACTGAGTTATTTGTAGAGGTTTCTAAATTCCTATCTAGAAAAATAAGCTAGTTAACGTGTTGAAAAAGCAACAAATACTGTTAATGCAAAAGGCTGAGATAGCTCACTGCATTGTTGCTACTCACCATGTTTTCTAATTTGTTTCCTAATACTTTCTCAGGGATTGACTTCAGTTAAATTACACTGTCTAAACCAGCTGATGAGCACACTCATAAAATCACATCTATTTTAGGAATGAAAGATCCTCTACCCCGTCATTCAGCAGGGAAGGAGTATGCAGTGACGACTGTGATTAGCATAAGGAAAAAATGTTATGCTGAGGACGAAGTGCCATTTTAGCCTTGGAAATCTGTACAGAATGTTTGCAGGATTGTAGTGATATCGTCCATTTTCATGGCTGTTAACACTCCGACTGTCAAAATTTTCAAAGTTTTTCATTCAGTTCAATAAATACTACTATAACAAATTTGAAGAAATTCAGGTCAGTGTTTTGCAAAAACGAGTTCTGGAACAGCGTGTAGTCAGTAATGTGCATCTGCAGTAAAATCACTGCAGAATTGCTGTGAATTAGAAGTAATTAATGCACAATTAATTTAATTCTGCATTCAGTGTATACCTAAATCTCTCATTGACTTTCATAGATATGGAATTTTGAGATGTACAAGGAACTCAAATCATAAAACTTGGTGTTGGAAGATGATTGAAGCTAAGGATAGGTTATGAGAAGCAATCTTAAGTGATTTTAAAGGTTGCTGAGTGTAAAATTGAGGAAATGTCTTTCAAGGAGTACAGAACTTTTACCTTCATTTCTGACAAAAGAAACAAACAACTGTGCTCTGATACAAAAGCTAGAAAAAAAGTATATATATTCTAATACTATTTTTGTGAGGTTGTATGTGAGGAGAAAACATGTAGAGGAATAGATGGGAAGTACGAGTGTGCTCTTATTATAGCTCACTAGAGCGATCAAGAGAAATGTGACCTTTTCCAAAGGTGATGCAATCATTCCTGTTTTTAACTTATTTTGCCAATTTTCTGATGTTTCATTTGCCATTCAGTCCCCAGGAGACTTCCCTCCCTTTCCCCCCCTCACACACACACAGGAAATTAAGTAATTATTAGAAATACTGTTTTCTCTTTCTGGGAATTTAGTTGGCATACCACTTGGTACCAAGGTACTGTGGCAAAAAACATTTCTCCCAGGCTTTCTAATGTTATTTTTGGTACGCTTTACAGTCTTAAGTTCTTTTTTTACTGCATCTGCATTGGCCAATAAAAGGTCTGTGTCAAATATTTTTCTTCTGCTTTTAAACTGCACGCGTATGTTTGAAAAACAGTTTTGCTGAAGTAAAATGTAAACTGATCAATCATACAAACAAGACAAAACTCCCACAGAGCACATGGGGGGAAAAGAACAAAGATTATTTTTGTCTGTCTAGTTAGAAGTTTGCATATGCTTGACTATATCTGACAGGTTGTTTGTGCCTTTTAGAAGATGAAAAAAATATACATTATAGGAAGAAGAAGAAATAAAAAAGGACACTGATGAGTACAGTAGCAATGTTGATTTTTATACGTTTGGGGTGCTGACAGAATTCACAAGTGGCAAAGCAGAACTGAATAAGTTGTGTTATGTCATCCTTGCAAATGAAGATGAATGTCTTGTACTTTATCACAGTGGGTTATATTCCTGACTGGAAGATCTTAAAAATGGATTTTTAACCTTATACTCTTTTTATTTATATATGTATTTAAAATATAAAGGAAGTATTTCATGATTCAGTACCTGATTTACCAGAATTGCATTTCCTGATTTCTTTTGGCCCTACTAGAATAGCACTGCCTTGACATGGCTTAAGTAGCAGTGAGCTTCATTTGTTCTATTTGATTTTGATGTTGTCTTGCAAACCCTTTATATGACATGTTATGTCTTTGTTGGAGTATGCAGCCTTTAAAGTACTGGCACATCCTAATTTTAAATATGCACAAGGAAGCATTAAATTAGGGGCTTGCTTGGAGAAACAAGAATTATAGAAATTCTCCTGAATAATTTTGAAAATCTATCCTGAATCCTTACTCAAATGTTGAAGCAACTCTATTGAAAAATAGTAACCCTTATCACTTATCTGGATAATGCTCTGTTTCTCTAAGCTTCTACCTCTGTTTGGATCTGCGAAGCGCTGTATTTCACACTGTGTTCTAATCTTCAATGTGTATGAAGTTTTAAGTACAAAAGAATCTTTGTAATGGAAAATAGGAATTAGGTGAGTAAATACTATGTATGATGGACTCAAAGAGCAGACCCTAGCGAGTTGAACCATACCATGGCAATATCTGGAGAGTACAAAACCAAGAAGAGTTGATTGGTTTATCTCTGGAATAGAGAGAGCAGATCCATTCAGTTTATATCTGCAGAAAACTAAAAAAAAAAAAACAAACAATAACTCTGAAAGAAGAGATGTCAGGTACTTCTGGTATGTGTAGAAAGATGAACTGCAAAGAGATGTGTGAAATGAGAAATGTGAATGTGTTTTGTTGTGTTAGGGAGTTTTGAGAAGGTTTATATGAGCATTTGAAATGTTGGATGCTAACCCCAAACATTTTGATGAATGCCTGATCAAACGAGTTTTGTGTTCAAAAAGTTGCACAGGCTACTTAATATTTGATATAAGAAATCAATCCTTGTCTAAATTCACGTGTGACCCGTTTTGTATACTTTTGGGGAATATCTGTAGTGAGGCCAAGGAATTTCACATGGTTCTTCTCATTAGTGTATGCACTGACTTTCTGCAACTTGGGAAAATGTATATTTTTTCCTCTCTAGTATAAGACTCCGGGGATGTAGCCTTTATACCTTTCTGCTTCTCTGAGATTTATGTAGATCCCTAACATCCAACAAGGTCAATAAGTGTCCCTGTGCCCCTGCTACAACTGCAGAAGTTCTTTTTCTCCCTACCCCAGGGGAAACTTGCAGCATCAGACGCTTCCTAGCTAGCATGTATCTCCAGGGTGTTCTTCAAAGAGAATTTGCCAGTGCAGATGAAAAAACAAATGCTGCTTGTATTCATTTTCCTCTGGCTGTTTGGCTGCGTACCTGCCCTGTGCTTGTGGCCAGCTTCCACCCAGCTGCAAATCTTCAGTCCTGCAGAGAACCTTCTGCACAGCCCAGCTGCCTGAACCATGGGGCAGCTACCTTCTGTTTCTGTGCAGAGATGGAGAGATTTGTGTGCAGACACTCCTTGTTTTGGGGAGATCAGTATGATTTAGAGCTGGCATATCTGTGGCAAAGCAATTTCTCTATATACAATAACCTTTGCTTTTGTAGAGCTAGCTAAAGCATAGTCAATTGAATGTGAAAGAAGCTAATTAAGAGACAGTAGACCGAAGTAGTCATAACAGTAATTTCTTTGGCTTCAGTGAGCTTACTGCATGGATGAGTTTTATTGGAGTTCATATTATTCATACAGAAAGTATGCCTAATCTTAGAAGTTTGGAAGTCAAAACTGTATTGCACCTCTGAATGCTTTTTAGAATTTTTACAGAAGGTTTAAAAGAGTTAAACATAAAATCTCTACTGGATTCCTTGCATTTGAACATTTGAATACTGATCCTTCTTGAACTTTAAAAATAATTGTACTTACTCAAGTTAGCCAGTCACTCAGTGTTTGAAAAGAGGGAGTCCCAAGAGCAACAGAAAATGCATGGAGGAAGCTCTTGAACTGGTGTTTTTTTCCTGAATATAAGTGGTTGGTATTTGTAACATGTTTTCCCAGTCAGAAAAGGATAAAAAATCTGCTTTGTGTAGGTGTTTGTTTCCACATCTTCTATGTAAGTGGTGCTGGAGGGTTCATACCTTATTCACACTGAGAAGGCAGAGTCCATTCCAGGTTGGTTGGCTTGTCTCATTTTATATTCCATCTAACTGAATTCATTCATGAGATTCTAGAAATTATTTTGTGGGTGCCTCACAGCGCTAAACTCTGCTGAATCTTGCATTAATAGTCTCTTGAGCTATTTCTCTGCTGTGAGTCTGAATGGCATGCTGGCTGCTAAGACTTCTGGTCCAATTGAGAGGAGCCCATCAACGACACAGAGCTTGATGTAGCACTGACCAGAAAACAAAACAAAACAAAAATCTCCCATAGTGACAAGTGCTGGGATGAATAAGACAGCCTTGGTATTGACAGGTATGGCTAAAATCAGATCTGAGAAGTTTAATTTTGGAAAGAAATATTTTTGAAATCTTTAGAAATTTAGTGTGTACCTCACAGCAATCTGGGACTGGCAAATTTACTTATGGTCACAAATGGAGCATAAACAGGAACTGAGAACTCTCAAATCCCAGTACAGTGTCTTCACCATTAATCCTTGACTAATTTGATATTGTATGATCTAGATTTTGCTTCAGCCAGCTGTTTTCATCAAGTTGCTAGTGTCACTTTACACTGGGACAGCTGGTCAGAGTAGAATGAGTAACTGTCATCTGCGTGCTTCTCCCACTTGTACCCATGGCATCATGTGATGTCTGCTGGAAGCTCAGCAGAAATATAAATTATCAACTGGGAAAGAACAGTGTCTGTGAACTTCAAAAAGAAAAAGTTTATGATCAGAGTTTTTGGAGTCTGAAAGTCAATCAGAACTGCTGGAATTAAGTATTGTTTGTTTAGATAACAGCAAATGCTGGAGCAGGGGAATTTAATCTCACACGAAACATCTGTATTCCTGAGCTACATATGCTATGCAGAGACCCAGGTAAATGAATTAAGATGACCTGTGTGATTTGTGCCATTCCTCTTTTTTCTTCTTGCCTACCTGGGGAAGAATCAGGATGATTTTACAAGGAAATAATTTTCAAGTGATATAAGTAATGAGATTTAAAAAAAAAAAGTCCAAAAAAAAAAGTCCAAAAATGATTTGGAAATACTTAAAATCCACCCCTGATATTTGAGAAGAAAATGCTAAGCAATAAAGGGGCTGAATCTCCACCCCATGTATTGTACAGGAAATTTGCACACACAATCTTTTATTTGTTTAATGGATTTTCTGTGGACATTTCCCATTAATGTTTGTAAAACTTCAGCTTGAGAAATTTATCTATGGAAGGGAAAGCATTTGTATTCATTAGATGAGAGCAGACTTTTTGCTCATGATTTGGGTGGAATTTAAAATGATTAATGCAGCTTAAAGTAGTTAGGTGATAGGAATTTTCAAAAACATTTTGTCTGGATCTAATAAGCCCTCTTGGGGATACAAGAGCTTATGATGCATATAAGGAAATTTAGTCAGTTTATTAAAAACACATTTTGGCTTTAATGGTGTTCTTCCATTGTATCTTAAGATTGCCTGGTATTTTACCATCTCCTGCAGTCAGCTTGTAGAGGCTCCAACCATATGAACTCCATAATCTGAGAGGCCCATCTCTTCTTTGCAGAGACTGGAGTTGCAATCAGATTGCAGCTAAAGTAGATAAGGTTCAGAAATGCTTCACAGAAACTTAGTCCTAAATTTCTTCATTGAGGAGCTCTTTCTTAGTAAATATTCTAGAAAAATGTTCAAGAAAGCAAAGCTTTCCAGATAAACTAAAACCTCAAAATTTATAATTAAGCATTTTATGTGATTTTCTGATAACTAAGAATAATGAAAGTAGCTTTTAGTCAAATTTTATATAGAAGGGAAATATGAACATATTATATAACATATTAACATAATATAGAATTGTCTGAAATTAAATCATGGATTTTTTAAGTTTGTAGGGTAGAAATATCAATGTTGATGAGTATAATAAATCCTTTGCTGGGTTTATAGTGGAGACTAAAGCAATACAGTTGCTTCTTAAGATCAGTGGTAAAACAGCCTTTGCAAAGTCACTATTGTTGTGTTCAAAGCCAAAACTCACTCTTAGATGGGAAGATAGTACAATGGTGTTTCAAATATTCTAGTGTAGATTATCCAGCTGATGGATGGGAAATAGGCTGCAGGTACTGGGACACTCAGTCCCACTGTGAATGAGTCACTTTGGCACTGCACTGTGTAGCAATGATACCAACTTGGATGCTCTGGAAGATCTGATTCAGCATTGCTACTGACCTCTCTTTTCACCATTTTTTTTCTTACTGTATCACTTTGCAGCCTAATTTGCAAGAGGGGAATGACAATGGGCAATAAGGTGACAAGCATTCATTAATCTAAAAATTTGCTGAATAGACTTCAGTGCCATGTTTACTGTGCATTTCTGACCTGCAGATTGTATTTGAACTCCTTTGAAGAATGTATTTTATTGAGTTAGAGAAGCAGAAATTTTAAAATTAACAGAAAAAAGTATGGATATAATGAATAACTATTCTGCAGAATGTTATGATGAATGCGATTCAACATAGTAGGCCTGCATCCGTAGGAGAAACTTTCTCAGGATAATATTACAGCCAAGTTGCCACACTTCATGCTTATCTGTAAGATCTAGGCTATGAGGATTCTTAGGAAGTCTTCCTGTAGTAGGGAATTTTTCAGGGACTGAGCCAGTTTGCACCCATGATCATAGCAGCAGAAATCTGTAGCCTTGCAGTATCTTGACACTGTATTTGCCTTTGTTGTTTTTTCACCCTATTCTTCTCACAAGGACTCATTTTAATGTGGCTATAAATTTCCGGAAGGAACATTCTGAGCTGAATGCCACAGAAAATAAACCACTGTGACATAATGCAGTGGTGCTTTGTTTCTGAAAGGATGTGCTTTGGATCAAAAGTTAGTATAATTTGTTCTTTGTTAATATCTGCTGTATGGTCAAGGTGGGTGGGGGGGGAGGGGGGAAGGGGAGAGGAATGTTGAGCTTTTAAATTAAACTGCCGGTTACATTAAGATTGAACAGGAAAGGATTTGCAAGGTGGCAATGTGCTGTTGGTGACACTCAGTATTTCAGACCACAGTGCTCCTGGGAAGCAGCAATGTACCTGATCTCTTTGCAATGGTATTCAGCAGTGCTCACCCGGCTGTACTGGCTCCCCAGATTATTGCAGCTACAATGCACAGCTGGCAGTATGGTATCAATGGGGAGACAGCTGTGAAGGCAGATGTTGGGATGTGACAGTGAAACCTGAAATTATTCTGGACCTGTCATAACAAGGATGGATGTTTTTGACAGGATGCACAGGAAAATAAAACTTTTTGGGGAGAGAAAGTGGTGTAGAAAAGACAGACTAAGTATTTGTTCAGGGAAGTGGTCCTTGGCTTATTGTCTTCAATCAAAATACAGAAATAGAAGTTTGCAAATAAACTCTTTTTAGTTTTTTTAGTTTCTATTTTAACTTTTTAATTAATTGCTGGGGAAGGTGGCATTCTATGGTCTGATTTTGGCATAAGTGTTTAATAACGTCATGTGAAGCTAAAGTCTGTGGTTCAAAATCAAGGGTGTTTATTACTAGAAATTTTATTAAAAGGTCTTCTGTTCTTTACTGGTGGAGGGATTTCTGCATGCTTTTCTGCTCTCAAACTGTGTACTTGTAAATGTCTCCTTGAAAAACAGAATTTCTTTGTAAGTGCAGATGCTTTTAAAAACTATGTTAAAATAAGTGTAGAACAAAGGCATAGCTAAGCCTCGGTCATCTGGTGGCAGAGATTCTCTCTTCCTACATATGCATACCTCTGCAGGGACCATAAAACACTTGTAGAACCTGCAGGGATCTACTGCTACTCACAAAGATGCCATGCTTTGGTCTTCTGTGAGACTTTATAGCAATGTAAGGTATGCTGTGTGTAGTTCTACTTCTCATGGAGGTGTCTGTGCAGACTGACTGAAGGGTTGAAGCTGAATCAAAATTCATCACTTGTTGTGCTGGATGGAAAAATTTAGTTGGAGGAACTGTTGATGTGAAGGCAGAAGAAAGATTTACTCATTCTCACCTATCTGAGGCAATGAACTATGTTCAGGAACCATCAAAGCCTGCTTTTTTTGGCAGAGGATGGTAATCTATAGCACTATGTAGCTCAATAGCAAATTACAGAAAATTTTCTGCAAGGGCTTTGCCAGATGATTCCTGATGCTTGCCTTATGATCTTATGAGATGTAGATTGCATCAGCTTGTAGAAGAGTGATGAATTCATACAAGTAGAAACAATATGCACCACACCAGATCTGTATTCACAACTCCAAATGCTCCTTTTCTTTGCATTCTATTATTCAAGATAGCAGATTAAGGCAACAGAAAATTTTCAGCATACTTAATGAACTAGTTTATATATTTTTTTTGTCTTCCCTTCACCATCCCCTTCCCACTTAGGGACCTCTTCATAATGGAGAATTAACTGAGATGGTGAATGACAACATAGTTGCATAGGGTGAAAAACTTTAGTTTGGAATTTTGTTAACATACAGTCCATAGCATCTCTAATAAATTGTCATTATAGCTCTCCAGGTTTCTCAATTATTGTTTTAATTTCTATTCTGTGTTTATTGTTTATCACAACAGGGGCTGTTACTCAAATTATCTTTGTTGTTGCATTTTTAATAATTCAAAACAGCGCCTTAAATTTTTGTTCTGTAGAGCAATAAAAATAGCTAGATGGGGAAACATGCATCTGTTGTGGACTTCAGTGGCCTAGTTATCTTGACTCAAAAGGAACAAGCAGAGGGAGCAGTCTGGGTGACTGTAGACCCACCAATCTGTAACTGTTTTCCTTATCTGCAAATATCATCTTTTACTAAGTATATGATTAATCACAGAATGACTACTGACTTCATGAGATTTGATCAAAAGAGGACATTTATTGTACATGAGTTAGGCTTTAGTTGATTCCCACAAAGATAGACTTAGCCATTACAATTTACTTTCTTCTGTGCTTAATTTATCGGTGGATGGTGTCTTGCAATGTTTCCTGGAAAGCCAGTAAAGGAGGAGTTATTCAGTCCCTGACCACATTACAAGTCAACTAATTATATTCTTGAGAATTTCCCTTAAAAGTTCCAAATCTTTACTTTTCTGAAGTACTGTCATGTCATGTTTCTATGAAATGCCTGATAATGTCTTGCATCTGAAGTGGCTGTATTTCAGTTATGAATGAAGTGTTTCTGTAGATGGAGGGTTGCATCCATGACTAGCATGTGTCAAAGTGATGCACTGATTATAGAGAAGGTATTTTAAATATAGCAGTGATGAAGTTGAGTCTCTAGATATTCGTGCTTAGAGTATAAAATGAGGTGAGTTCTTCTTTTCACCAGATTATCATACATACTAATCTGTTCTCAAACTACATTCTGATACTTTACACATACTGACTAGTATTTGTTTCCACTAATATCAGAAAAAAGCAGGAAAAATCCTATAATTTAATTGTTACAAAAGCATTCATTGTGTGATCATTTAAAAATGGGTATTTGATAGATGATTGAAACTCATGCCTGTAAGTTAGCTGCTCTCCTTACTAAGATTCCTGTTCTCAGTTACAATTGAAATACAGCAGTTAAAAGCTTTTAAACAGTTAATAGTGATAAGTATGTTTTTATTCTTCCTTTAGGAAAATGATGAAAACAATTCTGGTTTCAAAACAAAACATCTTCAGGAGTTTGGTATATGTAACTACTTTAAAATCCCTTGAGATACGTATTTGTAGGAAATATTAGGAAGCTTTGAAGTAGTATTGAATTTTCAAATTTGGCATTTGCTTTGTGCCCCCATAGCTGCTCCCAAAGAGTTATAGAGAGCAGTGGAGAACATCAGAATACCTGGATACTGAAAACTCTAAGATAGGGTTAGGAAATTACTTCATTAAATCACTATCATATTGTGTTGAAAATGTACTGGAAAATGAGTCACCACCTTGAATTCTGAATATAGGAAAAGTAAATTGGAAAAGCAGAATTTGGTATAGATATATCTTTTTTTCCTACAAGTCACAGCTAGCTCAAGGTGTGCATCATTCCTGGATGCTGATACATTAGGTAGGCTATCACTTCTTCTTGCATTTGACTTACATTAGCACAATCCTGAGCACTATCTTGTGGCATCAGCCTGTGTTTAGTTGAAAGAATGATTGGAATAGAGAGGTTCTTGGTGGGAAATGCTCTCTTCGCCATTTTTCACCTGCATATTGATAGGCTGGCATTGAGGTGTCTTTTCTGCTTGTTTGCAGTTGCAAATTCTTAGTAAATTTTTAAATTGCAGCAGAACATCTTGTCTGCATTTTTTAAATTCACAGCCACTCTACTTAAATACAGCTCTCACCCACACAGCTTCATTTGCACGAAAGTCATAGCAGTAGAATATCAGCTGTTCCCACAGAAATGACAACCCAAGCCTTTACTTCATAATATTGAAAAATTTCCCTAACTTGCAACGTTTCCTGAGGGAATGTCAGAGTTGGCATACATTTCTGCCTCTTTTCTCTAATTTTTAACCTCTTATTACAAATGAAAGCTTGTGGGGCTTTTTTAACAGGTGTTTTTTGCCTGGGAGAACATGACAAGTAGAAAGCCAGAGAACTGTGATAAAAATTAAACTCAGCAAATCTAACTAGTCCTAGTGAGAATGCAACAGGGAATAACAAATCCTCAGTGAAAAAAGCTAAAGATTGCTTAATTAAACATGGTTGCAGAATTAGATCTAACTTTAAACTTGAAATTTAAGTGAATTTCTTCGGTTAAGAAATTGACTTCCAGAATGTCATCCTATTTTCTTTTTCAGGGCTGGCATGAAATGTCATAATGTTCTGCTTCGAGTCAGAGTTGTCTATTTCACACAGAAGGTTTCAAAATTTGGGGGATAGGCTTTTACCTCCGTATTTTGAAGCTTTCCCAAAAGAAAAAAACTAATTAGTGAGTTTTCACTCTAGACTAATTTAGAATGAAAACACGTAAGAAGAGTGATGTGGCAGCAAATTTCACAAGATATCTTAGAAGCTCTTGAAATCAGTGACTAAGCTTTTCTAAAAGTCAGTTAAAAATAAAGGAGCTACTATTAGGGAGACAGAGAGATAAATGCTTCTTTTGAAGAAAGGTTTGGAGCAAGTAACTGAAAATAAATTTGATGTCCCCTTTCCAAAATGTTGCGTTTATGATTTATTCTGCCCTTTGCAACTCAGGAACTGTAGATTCCCTTACAAATCACAACCCTATCGCTTTTTAGTGTGTGGCAGAAGAGTTTGAAATGGATCAAATTGCGTTACCAGAAGTTTTATGAATAGCCCAATGATGTTATTTTAAATCTTCAGAAGACTGTACAGTGGGTACGAGGTGAGCAGGATTAAGTGAGCTTTTAATACCTTGTCGCCATCACCTGAACATCTTTGGCAATTGTCACCTGTCCGGATTTTTGTGAATGTAAATTTCTACTTAGGTTGCATCAAAGACTGTGACAAAAAGTTTTAAGACATTGAACTTCATGGTTTCAGAGGTCCTTGGCATAGATCCTCTAGCAAAGGGCCCTGAGGCGATTCATCTGAAAATGCAAAAGTGATGCTGACTGGGGACATGGCAAGGCCAAGGTGCCTTAGGGAAATGATGGTTCAGTGCTTCAGCAGGACAGCTTCCCTTGGATGATGCCAATTAAGCTGTAGCTGTCATTTAAAGTTGCTGTCTTCTGGACTGCACCTCCTGCGCACAAGTGGGAATCAATCAGTCTCTTGTTCAGTGTTAGAAATAAAAATGAAGGTTTGTGGTTTTGTAAATGCACCAAAAATCAAAGTCATCCAAACTCAAAAGAGCACAAACTAAACGTTGTTCATTTCCAGTAGTGACAATTATTTCTTGGGCAGTTTCAGGAAATATTTAAGTCAATCATCTCACAAGTTTAGTGTGTTAGTTGAATTAAAATAATTCCACCACTTAAAAATCTTTAGAAGACTGTGAATAATTTTTAAATTAAAGTACTACCATATCAATAAACAAGCATGTAAAATGCTATAGTGTAATCAAGTTTATTGTTTCATAATAGGTTTATAAAATTATGAATACCAGAGTTTTATTAATGGGACTTTTAATTATCCACTGTAGTGAAGAGTGATGTAAAATATCTAACAGCTCTGCTCTGCTAATTAATATGGGGATTCAATGGTTGTTAATTAAGGGCAAATGGGACAGGGCTAACACAATCCACTTTTGACTATGATGAATAAAAAGTCAAATCAATAGCTTATTTCCAAATTAACGTGATTGATAAAAAGTCAGCTCAGAGCACAAGTCATTCTTCCTAAGGGAGCTTCGATTTTAATGTTTAGACAATATAAAAAAAAGAGCACTTCCAAAGACCTTCAAGAGCTCAAAGAGCTAAAATACAGATTTGTAGAACTTGTTTGTAAATATCCAGCTTTGTGCACAGTGAGACTTTTCAGATCACTTTCACTTCAAACAGGTTTAAATCATGCTGATATATGAATGAGTAATGTATGTAATACATTCCAGGCAAATTATCCATTATTTGACTTACTTTATTTATCAGATATTCTGAACGGCACTTTATGTACTGAAAAAGAAGGCCAAGGAGAGGGGAGAAGCAGCTTGCCAGGAAATGGTTTATCTGTCTCGCTCTCTCAAGTGCTAGCAGCCTAACCTCTTCTGATCACTGTTTGTTCATTCCTTGCTTTCCTGCACACAGCTAAACACTTGAAACTTCTGTTTAAAATATTCAGAAAGTTAAATCTGTGTGTGTATATCTAGAAAAGCCTGCAAGGAAGAATCCAGAGCATTTGGTAATGTACTTATTTGTACCAAGAGGTTGAGACAATTCAGTATAGATGGTAACATGCTACTCGGTGGAGTCTGTAGTCAAGACACTCCCAAGTGGTTGTCTGGAATCAGTAGAAATCCTGAATAACTCTATGGGACTTAAGTCTTTCTTACCACATCTCCTTTTGGATACCTTGCCCAGGACATTGGGGAGCCATTCCCATTGCTTAACTTCTGCAGTCCAGACCTGTCTCAAGATGCCTTGTACCTCCTATCTCATCTGAGCACGCTCCTTAAAAAAAAAATTTCTTCCTATGTGCACTAACTTAGACATATTCACGTGGGATGTATCAGGTATTTTGATGTGGCATGTAAGGTCTCAAGTTTGATATCCCTGTGGCTTAAGGAGATAAAAGCCCATGTTTTTCATGAAGTATCTTACTATGAACTCCTTTGCTTTGGGATTGTTTCTGGTTGTCTCGTTACATCATGGGCGGGTAATCCAGCAGTGAGTATCTGTGGTAAGTATTCAGATATCTAATTGTGGCATCATGGGCAAAGATTTTAGACAAGGTTGAGCTGTTAGGAAAACAAAACAGAACAACCCTAAAGCATTGAAGACTTATTTTTCTGCTTGTTTTAGTTAAAAACTACATAAAACTAGGAAAATATTTTATCTTTATCAGAGAAAGGGGTGTGTGTGTAGTTTGAGATACAGTGAGTGTAATTTGCATAGTTTAATATGAATCTAAGAATTTGGGATTGGAAGGAATTTCTTACAGCATATTACCTTGTCCTCTTCTGTCGCAGGCAATTATGTCACTTAACCTTTTCATAGTCTACCATGTTCCAGATCCTTGGAATGCTGTTTGTATGCTTTGACTCTTGATAGAATGCTGGAAACCTTCTAATTTCTAGTGTAAATTTAGTCATAGGCAGTTTATTTTGGTTTTGTTTGTGGCCACTTTCTTCTGTTCCAGTGCTAGCCTTTACTTTTTCTTCTCCTTGGATTTGTATTTATCAATAAATAAGAATTTAGTGTTATTTAGTGTTTTGTTTTGCTTTTTTTTTTTTCTTCAATATGTTTTGGCTTTTCTAAGCAAGTTGATTCCCAGAGGTTCCATTTATTTGATAGGATTTTCCTTTCTAATTATTTTAATATAATTATCTGCATATTTTCCAGTTGATTTTTGTAATCAAGGGTCTAGATAGGACCTTTACAGTGCTTTATGCTGCTCTATGAATACTTTCTTAATCTTAGCTGTGAAATACGCTTGTGCACTCTACCTGAAATCCTTTGCCATTCTTTGAGTTCATCCATATCATCCTGTGTCTTTTTTTTCTGTGTTCTACTTTACAGTATTTGTAGTTTATGGTATAAATTCTTAGTAACCTCCAGCTGCGTATCCTTTGCTGCGCTCAATTTCATCACACTTCTATTACTTTACTCATGAAGGCTTTCTGGTTCTTTGTATATACTGTCCTAATCTTCTTATGTGTTGACAGCTTCTCTTTTTGTTCATTACTATATTCCATTGTATTCTTACCTTTTTGTAGTGAATATCATCATGAAAATCTTGAATCCAGGGACTGTCATTTTGGTGATGAGTAAAGCAGGTCGTTTCTCACTTGATAAAATGATAAAACCATGGGAGCGAGCTTGACCAAACTTTGTGCTTTAATGGTATCATTAAAAAAAGTACTTAAGTCAATATTGCTGTGATATCACAAAAAGATACCATTTGCTACATGGGCTAGGAAGTTCATCATGAACACTTCAGGTTTTAAATGTTTAGCTTTTACTATTGCTAGTCTATATAAACTTATATGTAAAGCTATATTAGCAATAACATTTTCTTTAATTAATTTTTCCATGAATGAATTCCTATTAGAAATTCATTCTTACAACATTGTATTGTGTTGTGATGCACTTTAGTGAAATTAACTCAAAGAGCTGCTCTTTGCAATTTTAATATTCCACTGGGTTTTCCATTCTAGAAAACTCATTATTATACATGTACAAAGCTGAAAAGAAACAAGAGAGAGGCATATTGTGTGAATAACAGTCAGGGAAAAGAGACAGCTGGCATGATAATTTTCTAATAAAGCTTAGAAAAGGCTGCTGTGTCTTGAAAAAATGAAAGAGTTTTAATTTGAGTATTCCTTTTGTTTGGATTTGCTTTGTACTAAAAAGTTCTGAATCTTATTCACACCTTTTATGAATATTAACTGAAAAACAAATATATCTTGTCAAGTCCTTCTACTTGCTAGGTGCAAAAGAATCAGTGGTGTGTAGCCAGAGGGGGATGGTATTTCTTGTTCTTATTCACTTTTATTCTCCTCCAACCAGACTGTACAGTTTGGATCTTGATAAATGGAGATCTTTTAAATCAGGGACAAGTTATTAACATACAGAGCCTTTAACTGTCTATGTGCCAAATTGCAGCTTCTAAAAGGTATTTGTAATTTTTTTTTTTTAATTCTCATCACATTTAAGTTAATGACCTTTGGAAATTAACTAAAAGCTCTCAGTCAGAAAGCTGTGGCACTGGTCTTTTGTTAGGAAGACACTGGGCAGCAGTCATAGGAATTAAACATTTAACCTGTAACCTTCAAACCTTCAAATTCATGCAAATGTTTTACTTATTTCCTTTTCTTCCCAGGTAACATTTTAAAGACTAGTAATACTCTCTTATAGGTTTTAAAACAGATTTATACACATGAATATGTATGAATATTTACATTTAATTACAAAACTCAGCTTAGAGAGGCATTTGAAGGTGAAATTTTAAAGTAATGTGGAGGGAGAATACCATTCAAGTGAAAGTAAAAACACAATCATTGGTTAGTACTGCCTTTCAGAACTGGATTGTCGAGACATTAGGTAGCATTCACTAAACTCTGCAGGTCTTGCATTTTAGATAATGTAATGAATACAGTTTTGAATGCATTTTTCTAAATGTTTTAAAAATGTATTAGGCCAGTAAACTTTTTTTTTTTTTTTTTTCTGTTATTCCTTGTCTTGATATATTTTGCTAATATATTGCCCTAATATTAGATTGTCCCAGTTCTTCTCTATTTACATCCGTTCATCCTTTTTACACAATATAATATTGACATTAATGAAGTTACTGATAATTTATTCCACAATAAGAAAGGAATCAGGCTTGTTATAGCTGGTATCACAGTACATGAGAGAATCAGTTAATTGCATTCCGTTAGTAATTAAGGTAGAGGAATATGAAATACTAATGTTTTGTAAACCACGTGTTTAATAGCCCAGATTCCCCATAGTGGTTATGGGGTTGTAGGTGGCAGAAAAACAAAGGCTTCCACCCACAGGTAGAATTGTTCTGTTAAAGTAAAAACACTGACAGAAATTTTGAAAACCACACTGCACAGTCACACTGTATGTTGATTGATGCTAAACTCTAGTTACTTCTTGACATTTAATTATTAAAATGGATGATTGGTTTCCTTTCTTCTGCTTCACTGCAACATGGGTTTGGGTTGGTTAGCTTTTTTTAGTTTTGTCAGGTCTTTTTCAGTACTTGAACTACTACTTTAGACTCAATTTTCTGTAAAAACTTGTCAGGTGAGCTGTGTGTAGCACAGCGGGTTGCTGTCACTGTGTTCAGTTTCCCAAAATACTGTGTAGGCTTAGGGTTGTTTCAGCAGATTCAGTGCTACAGGTGGCAGCAAGAGGCTCAATTATAGCTACACACCAGCTCCACTGGAGGCAAAGATTGAGTGACCCAGCAGGAAGAAATCCTAATGATAAAGCCCAGAGAGTTCGGGTTAAGAAATCTTCAATTTACATCAAGCGGTATGGACTCTGTTTGGAAGCTCCCTACTTGGAGCTGAGCAAGAAAACACAGGTACACAAGATAATCAAATGCTGGTACTGTTTTTCCCCTTGGTCTGTAGCACCTATATTTTCTCCATGTAGACAAAGAACTTTACATTTAAAAATCCCTTTCATATGCCTGTTAAATTCATGGAGTCACAATTATTCCTTCATTTGATTCTGCCTACTGGCAACAAATTTTTTAATGATAATGATTTTAATGATACACTGAGTTTTTTGGTGTCATGGAAGTCATGAGAATCGTGTAAGAACATGCTGATTTTTGAACCCAATTCTTCTAAGAGGTGGCTTTGCTGTTTAGAAAGACATGCCTGGGAGATTCTGAGTTACTTTGTTTTTTGCATATTCATTATTTCAATTAACTTCATCTAAGAATATACTTTGTGACCGGCTTTGAATAGGTGTTCTTCCAAGCTTCCCATTCATTTCATGCTGAAGTGTATCTATCAGTCCAAGAGCCATTCCTATATCCACACTTTCTTAGTCTTTTTAAGCAATCTCTTCGCTGAATCACAAAACAGCAGGTATTTAGAGTGCCTGGAGAAGAGATTCAGCCCTCAATAGATGACACATTTTTAAAATAAGTGTACGATGCCTAACCACAAAATGGAAATTGTCTTGCAAAATTAGCATTTTAATGCCAGTTATATCTTAGTCCTTTGAATCTCAAAATGCATTAAAATAAAATCAGCCTGTAGAAGGATCCAGTCCACTCAGGTGGAAACAAATTAACCCAGTAGTCCTAGTTTCATTTCCTGGAGAGCATTTGAGTAAAATAAGTGGAACTGACATTGCCTCTGTGTTATCTCCCGGTGACAAGTCTGATGAACATACATACCTTACATAGGAAGCTTGAAAACACAGTTGGTATCAAATTGTCTGCCATGATAACCAGTTCTGGAATCATTTTGGTTGTTACAACTGTTTTCATGAGCTTACAGTGGTGTTGGATTGTGGCTGTGACATGTTTCAAATATGGAGGTTCACTTTGGAGAATTATCATTTGGGAAAAATCTTTAACTTACAAGAGTAGGTTTTCTCCAGTGTCCCACTTCAATGACAGGGGATGTCACCAAGGACCACAAGAGATGGCTGGGTATTGAATTGGGCTTGATGCTTCACAGAAAACATTTGTAGTTAAAATAATAGTGTACCCAAGGCATTTCCTCCCCACTTCATGTTTTCACTGTTTATTGCTGCCATAAAATTGGACACGAAGTGCACATTTTAAGTGTTCCCTTTTTTCTCTGATTTTCTCTGATTTCTCTAATTTTATTCTTTGGCATCGAATGGCAGTTTATTTGTAAATTAAGAGTAAGTGTGAGTAACAAGAAATGGATAGACCAGGTGATAGGTAACAGACACATAATCTTTCATTTGTAGCTTGCCAGTTCAGATTTGGCTTGGGTCTCTATTGACAGAAATTCATTATCATCTGATGGTTGTCTGGGAGTCTGTGTGTGAAAGGAACTGATGGCATTCACATACAAAAAAAAAAAAAAACAAAACAAAACAAAAAACAAAACCTGTCACAATTACATTATTTTGGCAGCTTCAGTGAGCATGATGATGAACTTCCTTCTGACATCTTAAAGCAGATTCCAGATTAGACTTGAGGCAAAATTGGCAGGATGATGTGGATATTTCTAGTCACTTTCCCAGTTTTATCTATGCTTTGTCTAATTAAAGGACCTTAAGCCTGTAAATGTAAAAAACAAACAAACACAGAAGTGGGCTCTACATGACCTCTAGCTTTTTTTTTCCTTTTTCTGATGCTCAATGTGCAATTTCTACCCTCTGATTGCCAGGGAATACCAAGTATCCACAGCAGCTGTAACTGAATAATGTGACTGAGACACTCTAGCTTTTAAAATGTTCATCTCAGAGATCTACTCTTGGGCATATGTCAGTGTGTCAGACAGAAATATAATGGAGTCATTTTCGTCCCTTAGCCTTGTGTACAGTTTGGTAAAGTAAACTACCAAACACCAACAAGAGCCCAAAATCCTTTAGCAAGGGTACAGACCACATTTTTCAGCAAAGAATTTTCTGAGTATGATGATAGTTAATTTAATTTGGAAAGTGCAGTGTGTCAGTACGAACTTTTCCTACTCCCTATTCTGTCTCTGTGGCAATCATACCATTTCATGTTAGCAATAAAAAAACCCTAAAAACTAAGGAAAGTGCCAGCCAAAAACATCACTGCCAACAATTATATGCTGGATGTGTGTGGGCAATAACATATGCACTTAAAAGGACCGAAAAAGAAGGTATGCATGGTTCATAGCGTTTTATCCTGTCTTGAGTTTCAGTGTCTCCCTAAATTTAGAATTAATTTCAAAGAGTAAAAAAAAAATCTTTGGGAACAGATCAAGTAGGAGCTGTGTGATGAATCAGATTTTCAGACCACAGTTTTCTTACAGTTACAAGGGCACACATAAACAGAATGGCCTTCATTACTCCTTTAAATAATTAATGCTTCCAGTATACCTCAGATATTGATTATATGACCAGTTGTTAATGGACAAAGCTAAAATGCCTTATGGTATTTTTCTTTTATTTATACTTGAAATCTCTAATAACCTGAGCATATGTCAATACACATGTAGGTACAAGGAGTAGGATTTTAGTGGTGACTGGAGTGTGACATGACTTATCTCCAACATAAAGAAAATAGACAAGCTGTATTATAGGGGAAGATTAAATGAAAAACAAACCAAAACAAAACAAAAAAAACCACACCAAAACCAACAACAACAACAACAAAAAAAAACAACCAAAAAAACAACTAGAGAAACAATTTACAGAATACTTTTATGATGCTTGTTTAGGAATTAAAGTAAGGAGATTAAAAAGGTTATTGACTTTGATCTACTGAGGCATTTTCTATTGTATTTTTAAGAATATGTTTTACCTGTGGTCCAGAGTTAACTGGTTTCACTGTTGTCTGTGGGAAGTCAAATTCAGGTCAGTTTTTATTTTTGTCCATTCAAGATGTAGTTCAAATATATTTATACTCTATGGCAGAAGAGCAAGCTTCTACCTCAGCTCTCTTAAGATAATAGACATGGTAACTCTTTCAATTAATACTGAGGCTAGACAGGAGGGACAACGTATCATGAGCTCAATTTGTATTATGTACAAATAAGTGAAATCTTATTATCTACACCTACACACTTCTCAGTTTGGCATTTGTGGATTATGTGGCTGTCTCTATTGTAGGAACCATCGCACATGGCTCATTGAAGAAGGTAGCTGATTAGCTTAGAATTACTCATTCAAGGAACTTAAAATCTTTTCATGCATATCTAGTCTATCTAGTCCACATGTAGAAAAAGTCATTCTCCAGGTTGAATAGGGGTACACTATTTATTCATTAATAACAAAGGATACACTGTGGAGTTTTGTGTACATCTTTTACCATCTACTTTCAAAAAAGGTGACCACCCTTGGCACAGCTGCAGAGAAGGTCAGGGAAGAAAAGAACAAACACAGCAAATGAGCTTTGTTTGTCTATTCCAATAAAGCAAAGCCTGAAAAAGGATAGGATTTTTCTTATAAATATATTATAGGATTGATGTCCAAGAAGGAATATTGGCATCAAGCTAAAAACAAATGGGTAATACTGTCAATGAATAAATTTAGACTGTAAGTTTGGAGTCTTTCTGAATACTAGGAAAGAGATGCTTCCGACAGTAGAGGAAATATACCTCATTTTTAGTTTGAGACAATTTTGAAGTAGATAAGATAATGTACTGTCTTTTATTCCTTGGAAGTATGATTTAATGACACAGGAAGCCTTTTCTAGTCAGAAGGCCCATAGGCCTTAAGTGGGAGGGTGGATTCTGACTCTTATATTGTACCTGAACAGCTCAAACAAGAGGTCATTAATTTTTCTTGTACAGGTCTTTCACACTGGAATATGAAAGTATTGTAGGAAAAATATTGAAGATCACATTCTCCTCATGGCACAAAATGAGGTTTCTGACAGGCTCAATTCCGTAAGCGGCAGCAGCATCTGCTATCTTATTCTGACAGTGGTTGTGCTCAGGTTCACTGGCTGCAGCACTTGCAGCTACTTAGGAGCAGCTTTGAGCATTGTTGGTCCATCTGCAAGCTGGGGTTGCGGTTGGCCATTAATTGATTGCTGAAAGCTAGGTGTAGTCATGGCTATTCTCTGTTGTTCCCTCTCCCTCTGCTGTTATAACCAAAGAAATGGTGGGTTATTTTTTACAGAACATCTACTTGCTTGGCTTTAGCTCTGGTTTTAATGCCAGAGTCATTTTTAGCTACATGCCTTGCAAAGACTTCAAATTAATATTCAGTTAATAATCAACATTCAGTTGCTATGTAATTATCTGTAACATTTAATGGTATAGCATGTGTTCTAAATGTTTTTATTTTTAAATATGATTCCTGTGTGTGCATGACATACCTGTTTTCTTGGGTTGGTTCTCCCCCTCCCTTTTTGGATACTGATAGTACATACAAGAATTAGATTTTTCCGTCTTACATTTTCTTGTATTCTACAGTTGTGCCATATGTTTGCAAAACTAAAGTCTACCTTTGGAACTCAGAAATATTGCAGAGATTAATAAACTTCATATATGGCTTTCTATTGCAGCTGTAAATTAAAAGCAAATTATATTCATATTGTTTCTATATATTACTGTTCTTTGAAAGGAACATTTTGCCAAAGAATTTACAAATTATGCAATTTACTCTGATACAAGTAAAACTGCAGCAGCAAATACTTTTCTTGAGCATTAGACTTGAAAACTAGTGTACTCAGGTTTGATAGAACGTTCATGAGCGACGCTGTGAGTCAGTCACATAACTGAGGGTTATTGATAAACATCTGAACCTGTAAATAAAATGAGCCAGTTGTTTTGCTCTGCTGACTTTGACTGGAGGCACAGCATTTCCCCAAAAGATTGCATACTGGATTTTGCACTACTGGATCAGAGGATTCAATCGCTTTCAAACTCACTAGTATTCCTCTGTGACAAGCAAACAATAAATGCTCGAAAGTAGCTTTGGTAAAAACAACAAAGCTGTATCAAATTCATCTTGGTACTCTTTATTGTTTGCAAGTGTCTCACTTTATGCAGAACTCATTTTTAATGATGAAGTCTTAACTGTATGTTAAAGTGATCTTTTTTTATTACCCAGATCCTTATCATCAGGGTTGCATATGTTTAATTAGGATACGTAGTTTGTTCTTAACATTGCCTGAAAGTGTAAGGCAGTCACCATTTTGTACTTAGAAGTTGTCACATGTTGCAGTTCTTACATAAATAATCCTTATGAAATCAAGGAGTAGGTGCCTGAATAGACATCTATTCAAACTTACGTAGGGTGTCCTGAATTTTGATGATTGATTATCACAGTAAGTTTTCCCACTCTGTGAGGTTTAGGCAGGAACTAGCTTAAAATTTATTTGAGCAAATCTTGAAGCCTTTAAACATTTTTCTGGAGGGAATACTTAGATTTTGGGGTCTTGCACATATATTATTTGTGCCATATATTGGCACAAATCCTGCTGTTGCTACTGATAGTATGGAAATCTCGCAGCTTTCTTGTCCCTGAAAGATGACTTTCTGCTTACTGAATACAGCTAGTTTTGCCCATGCACCAAGAGCCATAAGAGGAAAGGGGCAGCAGTGTTATCTTGCAGGAGAGGCAGGGGCACTGTAGCAGTCTGTTGCCCTCATGGCACCTTGCTGAGGTGCTACATCCCCAGCTGCAAATGAATCATAGAGGTTCTCTCTTGACTGCCAAAGACAAGTAGCTGTTTTGATGGTAGGACAGATGAATGGGAAGAATCAACTTAGCTGGCCATGATTTATGTATTTGACTTTGTATTCAGATCCTCTCTTTCTTGTGTTTGAATAGAGTTAGATAAAAGTATTGAATTCTTATTATCTTGTTTTATACTGACCACAAAGCCATGAACAGCATTGTGTTTGCTGAGTTGATTCCTCACAATCATAGCCAAATGCTTTGCAATTCTGTAGTTAAACAAATCTGAGTACAGAGTAAGGGAAGATCATTCCCACACTTCCATTCCGTAGGGACCCTTTAGTGCTTTGTCCTGCTGATTTCTATTTTGAAAATAAATTGGAAAAATCTTTTAGAGGAAAGACTTTAGAATATGAAGCCTTTGGGACCTTCCAGTTTGAGAGAAGCATAGTTTTATTTGCCTTTAAATAATAAAGTTTATTCTTTCTGTTTAAGTATTTATAACAAGTGAGACTGGGGGTTACAGTACGAAGTGCAGAATTCCATTTTCCAGAACTTCCTCATAGTTTTTAATTACTATGTGCTTTTAGAAAGTGATAATATAGAGTGCTTAATCATTCAGATTAATGAAGTAATATCTGTAGAGCAGGCAAATGCTTTTTGTGAAACTCGGCTTATATGTTATGTATCAGACTAACAGCTGTGCATTTCATGGCTAACCCTTTATCCTGCAAACTGAAGAAGAAAATAAAAATGGGAATAACTAAATGTACCATTCTTTTGAATTTTCACAGTGAAGCTTGTCTCATGGCCTTTTAATTTTTGTGAAATACTTCTAGTACTAAATACAGTTTTTCATTGACTGTATTTTTTGTCTTAATCCAGCAGTCTCACTTTACTAACTTTAAGTTAGTTTTTATATTACGTTAAAAAGAGACTTTTGAAAAATGGCATTTGGGGAATACTGTAACCAAGAGGTCATTATTACTGCTCTGAAGTGCTGCTGAGATTAGGCTTCTAGTTCCTCTACTTTGGTTAAAATGTAAGAGTGGAAAAGATCTAATTTGAAATGCCAGAAAACAAAACAAGTTGCTTGAACTAGTAAAGTTCAAAACCAAAGTTACACATTTAGTGTCACAGAATTTTGTAATGAGTCAGTTTTAAAGGCTATTATACTGCAAGGCACAAAGCACTTAGCTGAATTAGGAATTTTTTAGTATCAATGCAAGAAGTTGCTTTGCTGAGAAGCAGATGTATAAATCTGTCTTCTTTTCCCACTGGGTGGTTGCTGATGAATTTAAAGAAATGCCCCAAATTACTGGGAATAAAATAGATGAAGTCTGGATCCCAGTGAGTTCTTCGTACAATCCGTGTACGGACTGATTCTCCCCCTCTTCTGAGAACAGAATGTGCATAGGAAGAGCAGCAATCCAGATAAAGAGTGCTCTACAAGATTACCTTTTTTGCTAGTCTTGTTCTGGTATGGACTCTGTATTGTATCTCCTGATCCTGATGCTTCTTCTCAAGCAATGGATTTGGAATCACAGGTACAGTTTCTTCTTAAAACCACTGTCTGTGCAGCAAACAGTAGCTTTGGATATTCAAGAAGAATTACTTGTGACTCATCAGTTTTTAATGCACAGGTGATTGTTGATGCAATATTTTTAGCATTCTTTGCTAGTCATTTCATTAAAACTTACTTGTTATATCCATCCCCCGGACTGGGCCCCCCAAATGCTCTGCTTGCATCTTTAAGCCAAGCACTGACTCTCTTTTATTGCTCTGACACTGTGTGTGGGGTTGAGTTTTAAAACTGTATCTGTATTGTTGAATGTACAAAGGAAACCACATTAATGTTAGTGTGAGTGTTGATTTAACCTTTTTCCTCTCCTTGGACTCCAGAACGAGTTCATAGTCAATACTTTGGCTATGTACTATGTACTATGTTTGGCTATAAGAAGGAATATGTGATTTTGTTAACATTTTAGTGAGAGCTTCATGTTTTTGAACGTGGAACTCCCAACTCTATCTTTTTTCCCCTTGTAAGAGGTGACCTGTGACAGAATGCACTCAGTATGGGGTCTTTTCCTCATCCTGACTGCTCAATTGTCTCTTGGCTCTTGCTGGGCTAAGAATCTGAAGGAAATGGCAAGGTGGGTGTTGCTAACTCAGATGCTGCAGCTCCAGCCTTGCCTGCCCCTGTACTGACATTGCTGTGTGGGCTGCAGGCTGTATAATGTCTGTCTTAAAACCTGATGTGGTTTTCATTACTGCAGTTCAGACAGAATATGCTGAAGACATTCTAGACCTTAGTCCGGAGATCACGAACAAAATGGTTTTCTGAAAGCTTAGCTCTTAATTTTTCAAATACTTGTCCTTTATCAAAAATACCACCTTGATTAGCATTCAGCTCAAAAGAGACCCAGGACTTGAAGGTAATGTGAGCAGCATGATTCAGACAGCACACTGCGAGCACTGTGCGTGGAGGCTTTCGCAGTGCCTGCCTGCAGTAGGGAGAAGAGCCTCGCTGCAGAGAGAACAGATGCATTTCAGAGTCGCCCGCCAAAGGGAGTATATTATGCTCCCTTTTTAAACTTTCCCAAACACACACCATCTGTTTCACACTAGATACTTATATGGTTTGATCAAATTAGAAGTCATGCTGAAAGGGAAAACTAAGGTTAGCACGGACAGCTTTCTTAAAGCTATAGAAGTCGTGGCTCTGTTACGTTAAACTTTGAGTATTATACTCAGTAAGCCAGACAAAACATTGCAGGTTAGTGACATTCCGAAGGCATGCGTTCACTATAGTCTCAATCCAAGCAGTATTTGTGAAAGTGAAATGGAGAAAATACCCTATAAAAGGACAGCAAATGAGAGAAAATGAGTGGTGGACATTAACAGCTGATAAAAGTGAGATAAAAGTACTGAAGCAGATGTTGACTGGTTCAGAATAGCTACCATTAGATATGCCTGACTGCAGAAAAAGCCTCCAAAAATGCTGGAGTTCAAAATCTTCCTTCTGGCAAAGAAAGTAGTATCCAGTCCCAAAATCTGTGCTAAGGAAGTCACCTAACAATGGTACACCAGTAATGTGAGTAAAACTGAGACAAGCAGAGGAATGTCAGAGTAGTGCAATTGAATAAGGATAGCATTTGTGGTCAGAAAGGAAGGGCATGGGAAGGGACTGGAGGATTACAAATAATTCATGGGTTTATCCAGGCAGCTCTTAAACCTGCTTCAGTTCTGAGACTCTGATTTTCCAAGGTATTTAGACATTGCTTCATTCAGCATTACAAAATGTGGCTTCCATTGCTATGGCAGTGAGTTTCCAGTAAACTTCATCACTTCTGAATATAAAGCTTAGTCTCCTTTGGGTGGATCTTGGTATCTGTATTCAAGCTTAGGTGATATTAGATATTATAGCTGTGTGATTCCAAAGCAAGTTTCCTTGCTGTTCTTACTCTCTGCTCTGAGCTCCCTGGCTGGGCTTGAATACCAACATGTGAAATGCGTGGGCAGAAAAGTTTTGCCTCTATTGCAGTTTGACTGTCCAGCTGCTGTGATCCTGTAGCCCCTGAATAAACCTGGTAAGCATTTAGGGTCAGCGTAGCGGTCCTAAACACCTAGCCCTGAACTGTTTGTAGTGAAAAGGATGTGGTACAAGTTGTATCCTTTTCCTGAGGCAGGATGGTGCAAAACCGGAGATGCAACTTAAGAAAGCATTATCAAACACTTTGCTTTTATTGTGTTAAAATTGTTTCAGTTAGATTTTAGGCTTAATCACAAAGAACATATGTCCCAAATTATCTTGTTTTGAAGTCTCTTTTGATATATTTGAGACAATTCTAAAATAAAACTTTCTGTCATCTTTGAGAAGTCTTGGAAGACGGGGAAGGTGCCTGAAGACTGGAAGATAGCCAACGTCACTCCGGTCTTCAAAAAAGGCAAGAAGGAAGACCCAGGCAATTGTAGGCCAGTCAGCCTCACCTCTGTCCCTGGAAAGGTGATGGAACAGCTTGTACTGGATGTCATCTCCAGACAACTGGAAGAAGAGGAGGTTATCAGGAGTAGTCAGCACGGGTTCACAAGGGGGAGGTCGTGCTTGACCAACCTGGTAGCCTTCTATGATGTTGTCTCTGGCTGGGTGGATAGGGGGAGAGCAGTGGATGTAGTCTACCTTGATTTCAGCAAGGCATTTGATACTGTCCCCCATGACGTCCTTATAACAAAGCTGAGGAAGTGTGGGATAGATGAGTGGACAGTGAGGTGGGTTGAGAACTGGCTGACTGGCAGAGCACAGAGGGTCGTTGTTGGTGGTGCAGAGTCCGGTTGGAGGCCTGTAACTAGCGGTGTTCCTCAGGGGTCTGTGCTGGGTCCAGTCTTGTTCAACATCTTCATCAATGACCTTGATGAGGGGATAATGGCCACCCTCAGCAAGTTTGCCGATGATACGAAGTTGGGAGGATTGGCTGACACGCCTGAAGGCTGTGTTGCCATTCAGCAAGACCTGGATAGGCTGGAGAGCTGGGCAGAAAAAAACCGGATGAGGTTTAACAAAAGCAAGTGTAGAGTCTTGCATCTGGGGAGGAATAATTCCATGCACCAGTACAGGTTGGGGGATGACCTGCTGGAGGGGAGCTCTGCGGAAAGGGACCTGGGTGTCCTGGTGGACGACAGGTTGGCCATGAGCCAGCAGTGTGCCCTTGTGGCCAAAAAGGCCAATGGCTTACTGGGGTGCATTAAAAAGAGCGTGGCCAGCAGGTCAAAGGAGGTGATCCTCCCCCTCTACTCTGCCCTGGTAAGACCTCATCTGGAGTACTGCGTCCAGTTCTGGGCTCCCCAGTACAGAAAAGACAGGGATCTCTTGGAAAGAGTCCAGCGGAGGGCCACGAAGATGGTGAAGGGCCTGGAGCATCTCCCCTATGAGGAAAGGCTGAGTGAACTGGGTCTGTTCAGCCTTGAGAAAAGGAGACTGAGAGGGGACCTGATCCAGGTCTATAAATACCTAAGCTGTGGGGGGCAGAATGGCGAGGCCGGACTCTTTTCATTGGTGAGTGGAGACAGGACAAGGGGAAACGGCTGGAAACTGCAGCATAGGAAGTTCCGCACAAATGTGCGCAAGAACTTCTTTACAGTGAGGTGACGGAGCACTGGAACAGGCTGCCCAGGGAGGTGGTGGAGTCTCCTTCTCTGGAGATGTTCAAGACCTGCCTGGATGCCTACCTGTGCGACCTACTGTAGGGAACCTGCTTTGGCAGGGGGGTTGGACTCGATGATCTCTGGAGGTCCCTTCCAACCCCTACAATTCTGTGATTCTGTGAAAACTATAGACATACAAAACACTTCTAAAATAATGCCAAACACTGTGGAAAAGCCACTATGTGGAAGACAATTCTGAGCCATATTAAGATATACTTTTAAATCATAAATATTTCTATTGACCCTTTTGGCATTAGTGGGACACAGCTGGTAGGGCAAATCTGGAATAATATTTTTATTTGTTGTTCCATTAGAATATCGCTTGCTTTGGTATCTACCTCATGTTCCTCCATTCCTCTGTCCCGAATAGAAATATACAGGCTTAAGACATCTTGCTAGATTTTTAATTACATACGCACAACTTTTTGTTAACTTTTCGGCAGAATCTCTGCATAAAGGAGAGAGTTTTCTTCCCTGCACTTTTAAGACTGGGAGACATTGCAATTTCCACGCAACATCTTGATTACTTTGCTGCAGATGATAGCGTTTTTCTAAAAATTAATTTGCTTTTAAAGATCATTTCACAAGCCTGCACTGACATTCCCCATAAGCAGAGCGTGATATTGTCATACCAGATAATCTATATCATGAGGTCTTCACAATATCTGCACAGAGAACTTTCAGAGGAAAGCTGCTGTGGTTATTCCTGGCCTATGGGCCAAGGGGATTTAAACTAGCAATGTTGTCAGGATGTTCTTTGCTGATTAGAAATTAATTTCAGATCTTCACTCCCATGATAAATTTTGCAGTTTCACATAGGTATGATCTAGAATATATAAATACTACAGTGATATGGTAGAAAATGAATTGGCGAAAGAACTGCACACATCTATCAAATTTTTATCTTACCTTGAATTATTTTTGTATTAACCCTTCCTTTAATCTACACACTTTTATCCCGAGGCAAATCAGTCTTTGCCTTAAAAAACCATCTGCCTGATTTCAAGACTTTCATATCAATGGACAGAGCTAGAATAAGACACCATGTAACAATAGGTAACTTGACAGAATCTTGACAAACGAGATAAATTGTGACGTAAAGAACATAGAATTGAATGCTGACTGATAAACAAATCTTATTCTTAATTTTATTTCTGATGATTGAGAGACAGCTAAGAAGGAAAGCAAAGTCACTGGTCTGTCACACTTGTTGGGAGATGCTATGAGAACATTGCCTATTTTGTCTTGTGTTCTGGAAAGTTGGAGCTTTAAACCTGTAAGGAAGCATATTGTCCTAGTGTCAGCTGGGTGGAGATGATTTTCTTCTTATGTCTATTTATACATATATAATTCATTATAATTACTGTTATTTCTCTCTTTCTTCTCTGTTTTAGTAAATAGTTTTTATCTCCACTACGAGTGGAAGTGGGTGGGTTGAGCAAAAAGCTGTCAGGTGTTCATCTGCTGGCTGGGTTAAACTGCAACAGATACACTTCAGACAAAATAAATGAAGTGAGAATAAAGTAGATTCGCTATCAGGCAGCAGTAGCTGTGTAGTACAGCGAGCCTCATTCCACTGTTGATATTGTTGGTCAACTTTTATGCTATTAGAAACACAATCAACTAGCTTGTGCAGCAATAACGACTGGACCTGAAAACAAGTGCAAAGTGAGGGAATTGTTTTCCAGGTTTTTGGTGGTTCTAAAGAATGTCTGTGCAATCTCTGAAAGATAGAAATGAAAATGCTCATGATGTGATAAAAACAATTAGAGATTGCCAGAGCTGAACTTTAGACAAAAAAGGTACTCTTCCTCAAGAACGAGTAAAGCTAGTAAAAGCTATAGTGGTGGGATTAAACACAGTAGGTCAACAAGAGCTGTTGTACCTCTGAATCCAGTAGGACAATACAAGTCCTGGTACTAGGCAGGAATTGTCTGAAGTGAGAAACGTGAAAAGAAAAATTGAAAAAAAAAAAAAAATTGCAAAAAACCCCCCCCCAAAAAAACGGACACAGAATGTATCTATAATATTCAGATCACCCATCCGTTGTTGCTAGGCAAGTCTTTTGCTGTGTTTGTGCAGTACAGTGAGGTGTTATTCTATCACAGGATCTTTTACATACACGCAAATAATAGTAAGCATTTCTATTCCTAGCTGAGCAAATTTAAAACGAGAATGCTTTCTTCAGAAATGCAATATTGAGCGAACAGACCATGAAATCTGTCACTGAGCTTTTTTAATAATCTATCAGGTTTTATATGCTGTTTTTATAGTACTGGGCTTAGTTGTAATGTCTCACAGGGACATTTTGCAAAGATGCACCCTGTTTTTATTTGCAATTAGAGCTGTTGTCACTCTCCTTAAATAATGCATTTCATAATTTAAAGCAGACAGGGAAGACTAGGCAAACATGAACTTAAGTGTATCTCTTCATTGCTCCTGCATGAAAGTTTAAAATGATGGCATTGTCATTACTTTCATTGCTAAATCAATGTTCCAAATACAGTAATCAAATTTTAGACAAGGTTACCAAAAGAGTTCTCACTGAAAACTGCAATGTTTGGCATTATGTGTTTGTCTATAGCCTACCAAGCAGATGGTAAAACATTAAAAATATACCTGCTTTTACAGTACTTTCCAAATATAATATGTTTGCCAGATCTGTAAGTTTGGCAAGCCATTCCCATTAATATAGGAGAAGATAGTGATATAGTAAAATGGAAAGAGCAGTAAAACTATATATATACTATACAGTATAGCTACAGTCACTATGGTGTATATTTGCTTTTATCCCAAGGTCACTAGGGACAAGGAGAATTCTTCTATTATTTTCATAGAGACTGGATTGTGTTCATTGAAGTAAGTTAATTCTTTGTTCAGAAATTGTGCTAGATCCTACAAAGGATAAAAGAAAGAGAAGAGCATGAGTCCAGATCCAAGCATTTTTGAGAAAGCGCAAATCTGAATGTAAACAGTTTGAAGTGTTTTTTTCCTGACTTGATAGTAATTCCAGGTATAAGCTTCTCCTTGAGAGAGAATAAAGAAACCACCAAAATTAATAGCATGTGAATAAAATATTGGGGACTAGAGTCTTTTAATCTGTTGATAGATAGATATCTCATCTTTGCTTAAAACAAATTATATTTAAATATGTATTTGTGTTGAGTCATGGTCCAAGTTTGCAATCCTTACTTGCATCATGTTTCCATGCTTAATGTTTAGTAATGCTAAACAGATCAATTTTTATTCTGTCTTTTTAATTTTTTCCTTATTTTTTCTTCTTTTATGTGCTTTTCATAGACTTCAGTTGGAGTTGTGTGGAGCTGTTGTTATCTTTCCTGACTCGTTGAAGCATATTCTCACCTTCTCAACAACTAAAGAAATTTAATTGGGCAAATAAGTGCCTTCAAGAGTTCAGTGAACAGACCTGAGGCCAAATTTGGGAAGCTTTGTACTGAATCAGAGAATCGGAGAACATGGTATTAGTAACTGCTAAGCAACAGGGATGTGGGAAGAGAGCTTAGGATTCAATTCTATATGTGGCAGAGAAATGTGTGCTTAATTATCATATGCAAATATTGCATTGCTAACAAGTTTAGACTGCAGAATATGGGAGTTATAAACATCTGTCTGATGGTCAAGCTTTTTAACGTACTTTCATTGTCTTAAAGTTAATATCATATTGTCCTAACCTGTTCTGCAACAGCATTCCAAGGTAGAAGTGCATTTTGCTGCTGTGAATTGTACTCAAGAATCACCTGGTTTCCATTGCTTTTCATCCTGACATTGTACAGTTAACTGCCATGGCCTTTCATGAAACAAACCTGGCATCTGTAGGCCCCAGATGCCCATCCCTGAAAGTAATTTTTCTTACAGTAACATATGGACATTAGCATCCCTGTCTACTTTATTGCATCCTTTTTGTTTGTGTCTACTTGTTTGGAAGATGCTGAGAAACTATTAGTTCATTTTTTTCAGTGACATCTTGTCCTTCTAGGTTCTTATATCTGTCCATGCTTTCATTATATTTCTACTGATGAATATATGGAAAATTCTTTAGTAGTTGGAAATGTTCTTCTAACAAAACTTCAGGATCTTCATGGTAAACCACAGCTAGTGCAATCCTCCCTTCCAGCATTCTGGGATATTGAATGTGGCGTAATACAGATGTCTCTTTATCATTGTCATGACACTGCATCAGTTTATGCTGTGTATTATCTAAATTTGAGCATAATCTGAAGAAAGTAGATGCCAGTGGCATCTGAGAATAGCTAGGTAGTCTTAGATGCAATGTATAACAAAAGGAATAGACATGAAGGTTGCCCCACTGATATGAGTATCAGTGATAGTGATGAGTATCAATAATAGTTCAACTGATATACTGCTGTGTTGTTGGAGTCAGTGGAAGAATATGGGATGCATGAAAAGTATCACTGATTAACACTGAAAGGTTTTAGAGAGTAATTATTCTAGAAAAATTTGTTTTATGGAAAGTTTTTGCTGAGTTCAGACTAATTCTCTTTTAACTGTCATCATTACCGCTACAGTGCTGTATTTTAACAACTCTCAGTTTTGTTATGGCTGTGAACCTTTCATAGTTTCTTTGTCCTTAGGATGTCAGACATGAAAGGGAGGTAGTGTCATGCTGTTCATGAATTCTAGGTGCCTTGATCCTTGATCACTTTGTTAAATCATTGGAGGGAGGTCCCTCTGGGAATTTTCAAAACTCTCTGAAGAGTCACTTATGAAAATGAATGTACATCTCACGTAACATATATCACTTCCAATTCCATCTAGAGTCAGGCTTCTCTCTGAAATGTTTCCGAACGTTAATCAGTAATCAGGGCACAGACTGGCACATGCTGCTGGGCTTTGAAGATATTCCTATCCCGTGATTTGTCACATCCTCAGTAACGCACTGCATGATTTTTATACACATCCTATTAGGCTTTCTTGCTTAAGGACTTCAGTTTTCAGCAAAATGCTTGACGGCACCCAACTGTTGGATATTTTTGAGAGTTTCACATCAGAAAAGTACGAGGTGCCACTTGACAACTCTGACTGAAGGACTTGGAAGTGGGTAATGCTGCCTGTCTCTGTTGTAATGGCACTGCTGGGTAACTCTTCCAAAAGTTGATCCACATCTGTATTTCCCAGCCTGGATGCTGTTAGAATGTATCCCAGCTGTTATTTCCACTCAACAGGAGAGATCCAAATGCTCTGTCTTGTGCTATGTAGTACTCCATACATCTGCTGCCCAGGAGTGGGCAGCTGCTTTCCTTATGATATATCTACTCTGGATGAAAATGAATCACAATAGTTTTTATAGAACTGGCTGGTGTTTATTGATAAAGTGTTTTTTTCCTGAAAAAGAGCAGGATTTTTTTTTTTTAAATCCTTCTTATGGCAATATTTATATAATGGAAAAATAAAATTTCAGCAGTGTTTTGAAATTTCAATTTTAATATTTCAACATTTGTTTTAGACTTTTATGCTCGTCTTTAATAACATGCAAAATAAACAGTTGAGACTACCAGCTGTAAATTAGTGTTTGTGATGATTCTAATGTAACAGAGAAATCAAATTAGTTGCTAGCAAAGTCTAAATTTTAGCAATTTTTCAGCATATTTGCAGCAATTATTTACTCTTACTTACTCTGTGTGTATATGCATGGGGTTGCAAGATATTTTTAGCAAAAGAAACTGAAATCTTATCACTAATGCAATTGACTACTTGAAGTGAATTTTAAATACCATTATTTAAGTGGATGTGAAAACGTTGCATGTTGAATAGATATTGTTTGATCATATATAGGGCCAGGATAGATTTAAAAAAAAAAAAAAAAAAAAAAAAGCATAAATTCCTAAATCATGTGAAAAACTTTTTTGAATTAATAACTGACATCTCTGGGGTATCACAAATTTGTATCTACAGTCAAAGCATCCAGAGAATATCTTAAAATATTTTAAATCATTCTATAGTTCGATGTGAATTTAGTATCATGAAACAGATTTGACCTAGCATATTCTACATTATTCTACTCCTTTTGCCCCTTTGGTAGCAATATCCTCTGATAGGTTCTTCTCTATTCCACCCCTGCAGGAATTTAGAAGAATATTATAGAAAGAAATTATAGAAACATCTGCAGTGGGGTTAGTTGAGCTCTTATTGAGGAGTCACTTCATTTTTGTGCCAGGCTAGCCAGAAGCTGAAAAGAGAATAAGACCATTTTCTATCACACTCAGATAAAGAGATTGCCTTCCACAGTTGGACAAAAGGCATTTACTGAAGAAATTATTCTGTAAGGAAATAACTAATGGGAAACAGACCTGCAGTGGACATAAGAAATATCTAAAGATGCTCTTGGGAAGAACTTTCAGCTATGCAATGCTAGCAGATAACAGTTATAGAGGATTGCAAAACCACATCTGCCAACTGAAATAACTGGTAGTGAACAAAAGATGATGAGTGAAAGAAAATAACCATTGGCATGGTTGTGAAATGCATTATCTAGTCATTTTCAGCCTCAGTAACAGCAAGCGCATTCCTGTTTTATTTGTGGGAGAACATGCAAGGTTCAAACCTGATGGTACAGCAGCGAGTGAATTTGTAAAGTTACGACATTTTCTTTTTCCAGTTTGTCTTGCATCTCATACTATTGAAGAGATATGAAAAAAAACAAAAAAAAAACCCCAAAACAAAACCAAAACCCAAATGTGTTTATATAGCATATAAAATATAGCAGAGGAATAAATGTGTACTCTGGAACAAGTTTTCATTTCTCTTTCGTTCCCTGGAGTATATGTAAAAGAATAATGACTGGTGCGTAATTTGTCACTGGCTAAATCCGACCTGACCCCATCAAGCTGCCAGGGTTGCTTTCTGTACTTGAAGAATCAGCTTCCTCACAAATAAAACACCCCTTCCACTAAGACCTTACCTGTGAGAACACTAGTTTTCTTTGTCATAAATGCTGTCCTGTAGCCTGAGATGGACAGGACAAGAATTCCAGTAGTGAGACTGACAGTACTGAGATGACAAGAACTCCAGTAGTATGGATTATTTTTAGCAATGTGTATGAAGAGACTAGCCAGAGGTGTGAAAGGAGGAAAACAATTTAATTTGCTTGCAAACACTGTGACCTGCATAGGTAGCTGTAATGGAGCAGTACAGAAGCAACAAAGCAGGACTATGGAAAGCCAAATGGACTGATGAAAGAGCCACTATCTGCAAGTATTAGGCCACATTTCTAGGTACCCTACTTGCAAGTGGGTTCCTCTTATGCTCTTTGCTGCCATTAGGTCAGGTAAGTGCTATTAAAAACAGCTTCCCTTCAGTCTAGATCTTCATCTGATGAGTGTATCTGTCCTTAACAGGCAAGTGAAACACATGAGCAGGCTTTGCTAAATTAGACTAATCTACTTTCCAATGACTCTAAAATTTATTACTGAAAGTACAAATAGCTGTCAGCTCTGAACTAATTAAAATGTTAGGATTAACTTAAGGGGTGCAGTTGTCCAAGCTTCCAGCAAATGAGGAAGGCAAATGGACATTTAAATGGTACTGACCTTGAATGGAGTTTTTAAGTAAAGTAGCTGTTGACTTTACATGACATGCTTAACTTCTGAAAGCCAACAATTGCAGAAGAAATCCATTTCTTAACTGTAAGTAAAAGTAATGTTCCTTCCATTACCTGAAGTAATGATCGTTTTAGGAGGTAAAGTGAAAACTTGCAACTTCTGGTTTATGAAAGCAAATGTAATTCATGATATGGTATTTTTTAACAGTTGTAGTAGGTGAAGATTGTTTTACCTGGTAGCTACTTGGTAGTGGACTGCATTTTATCTATAAAAAACTATAACCCCAAGTCAATTTATAAGAAGAAACAGCATTAAGGTAGCAAAATCATCTCTGTGAGAACAGTCAAGATGAAGTATGTTGGAAAATCTTGATTTGGACATGTTTCCATATAACCATAGCACCAGACTTATAATTTGCATGTGCTTCTTGAGCAGATCACATGCAATTCTATTTGGCTAACAGGAAGACATTTCTGAGGCAGACATTGTTGGATATATAAATGTCCACCAATGGGAAAGGAGTTTAAATCACTAAGCCGGTTACCACTGTAACTGTTACCAGTTGCAAATTCAGTTCCCCTCTTGTTGCACAGTGGAGAGGATAGGCCATTGAGTCTGAGCTCCTATCTTAAACTACTTCTAGGCCAGTTGGTGGTTTTCCTTTTTACCTTTATGCTGCCACAAAATCAAATATGAAATTTTGTGGAGTTCAGTTGAAAAATTATAACTTGTACAGAGATGAACAACTTGTGATTTTGAGAGTTTGTAACCTGTCTAAAAGTCTTACAGTAATTGAAGGGACATCTTCAAGCATCCACTGTGAGAAGTTTGGGTTTACACTGTTAAATGTAAAATTGTTAATTTTATCAACTGGAAACCACTCTCGTGAAGATTCAGGATCTTTGAAAAGCAGGTGCTTTCAATGATATCTTTAATTTAGCTCGCTTTGCAGCTAGAGAGAACAAGCACACTTGTTCTTGACTTTACATACTTGTTTTTAAAATCAGTTTCTTCATTTGATGGTTCACCTTTACCTGTTTGTGGTTTTACATCTGCATTATGTAGCTATCACGGTTAATTCTACTGAAACAAGATTGTGATATTTTTCTTTAAAAGCTGCAGTGTCTCTGAAATACATCTGTTCTCTATATCTGCTTAAATTTGTCAATTAATAATAAATCTCTGTGGAGAGTAATGAGTAAAAGATTACAGTATCAAATTAAGTAAAAAGCCAAAGAACAGATGAAATTCTAGAGAATGAAGAGCTTCAAAAGATATATGCAGAAAAATACCCAAATCTGTGCTTTATTTAAACAAGCATTCTGACTAAAATGTTTCTCAGACTTTCCCATTAAGTGTGAGTGAATCTTTAAATTCAATGCGCTGATATGCCTGGATGCATGTGGCACGAAAGTAATTGGCTAATAACTTATTAGCATCTGAAATGCATTTGGAAAAGCTGGCAGCCGTTCATTGTCGGTCTGAGGGGTTCTGTGAAACAAAGTGAAAATTCTATGTCATTTCTAGAAAGATGGGCAATTGAACTTCACTTTTAAACTATTGTGCTATTACCACAATGGAACTATCAGTCAGCCAGACAGACGTATTAACCAAGCAAGCCATAAATTCCACAAGATCTTGCAATTGTATTTTTCAGTTTTTTTACTTGTAGCTTTCTTAAAAGTTATTGCTCTTCCACTGGCATCTTCCCACGTATATAAGGGTTCTGTCAGCTTTGACCTTCAAAGCAAACTTTTTCCAGGTGCTTTCTATCACTTTCTGAAGTTACTGTGCATATCATTTGCACAGTGCAGCCATCATCGATCAAACTCATGTCACTAAGCCCTGTTCCTATCTACTGCCCAGTGTCATCCTGGCACTGAAGGCATCAAAAAATGTGTATTTGAGTTCCTCTGATCTGAGTTTCACATCCACATTTATAAAAAGCCCCCATTACAAGTTAGCCATTGTTCTAGCTGGCATTTCCATGGCATGAAGGATTTTCTCACTGCTAGCCATTCTCTCTTGTCAACAGTATAGGATTAGTAAGACTTGTGGCCAGACTGCATGACTAATAGTAAAATAGCTTGTGCATACCCCTTCATCTTATTGCCAGACTTGCAGTTTTGGCTTGTGTGGACTGTTGCTTGGCTGGTGTAAGGAGGTTGTTGCAGACCTTAAACAACTGATCTCCAGTACCATGTTTTGTGGTTACCAGCTTTCAGGAGATTTCTACAAGAGGGAAATAGGGAAATTTGTCCTGCCGTTATTGCCAGTCCTGGTGTGTACAGATCATGAGTCAGCCTGCCAAAGAAAATCTCAATATTGGCTAAAAAATTTATCAGATCATCAGTTTGAAAAACTAATAATTTGGTGAGAGAAAGGGACAATGCAAAGGGGAAAATTGGAAAGTGGAGATCCATCAAAGGGAGATATAATTTTGAAGAAAGACCTACCCCTGGGGTACGTTCACCACTGTGGCTTCCCAGCAGCTCCCAAATCACAGAGCTATTGGATCTCTCCTTAATGAAGTGTAACTCAAAACTCGAGGCCTGACTCCGGTGCTTTGCACCTCCTCTCTTTTTCTTCTGCATTTTATGGTGGCAGTCAGTGTGTTTCACCTTTCATGCTGGCTAGTAGTGATATTGTTCTTGAGGACCTCAAGTGTTAGATAAGGCTGTGTTTTTCTAGCATGTTTTCTGTAGATTTGTAACGCAGCTTTTTTTGTTCTAGTCTCATATTTATAATAGAAATTTTGCTGCTGAAGAGAAAGTGATATGTAGTTGTGTTCTGTTACCCAGACACTCATTTGAGCCTTTCTGTATTAGAGTGTAAATTGGGAACACACATGCATAAGCAATAATGCATAAGTAATTGCTTAATAACTTATTAGAGTCTAGCTTCTGTTGAGACACTGGGGAAAAGCTACAGCCAATTAGTTGTAAGAGGGTGGTGGAAAAAAGTTAAACTTTAAATTATTGCTGGAAAGGTGAGCTGATAAACTTTAGACTAAACTAGTATATTAGCACTACAATGGAACTATCAGCTCTGTATAAAACATTAATATGGCAAATTAGTGCTTTGATTGTGCTAGATATAACCATATTTGTATGTTTAATTAAACAATCTAGGCTTCTATTGGTGTGGGTCAATGCAAAAAATGTTAAAAATAAAATTAAACACATAATTAAGCTGACAAGAGATAAAGACCCTTGTGCAGCAAGTTGAAGGCACTTAATTTATAAGGAGCCTGGTCCCTGAAGGCTGTATAGTTTATTAAAGTTACTGAGGCAGAGATGTGATAAAATATTTTATGTAGTTCTTTAAAGGCTAAATTGCTCTGACACTTTTAAAGTCCATGAGATACAGTCAATTAGGATGTCTTGTTATCATGTTTTTTTTTCCTCATAAAGTAACCTAAACAAAATCCATGGTTATACACACAACTTCTTACAGTTCCAGCAGTAACCTTTTTCCAAATATTTCACTGTGCTACATGTGATGACCCCTCATCAGCCATTCTCACTGTGATAAAGTGCATCTGAAACATTATGTCTGTTCCAAAATGACAATGTAGAGATGGTGGGCTAACAAGAAGAGGGAGATAAATTGGAATTTCAGTTAAGATTTAAAAGCCACCTGGTCCTAGATGTTTCCAGATTCAATCCACCACAGATGGTCTTGGAATGACCAAAAGAAAGGTGCTATACCATGTCTTCCCTAGATGTCTGGAGCTGGAAGAATATTTATTACATAGTTTCCTAGAATTAGTCTGGATTTTAAAATAATGGATATTTAAATGTCCATGAGAAGATGTATATTCGATCATTTAATTGTTTTTCACCAGCTGGAAAGCCTATTTACCAATTTATTGATCTGCTTTCTTTTAGGGCTAGAAATATGTTTGTAGGGTTAGAAATGAGTTTTAAAAGGTGGTTGTAGTAACAGTTGCTTGTCATTTTTGGCAAATGTTTGGCAAGTTTGATCTCTGATATTTCTGGGGATTGAAGCAGTTATTTTTCCTGTCCTTTCTAGTGGAATATTTCCAATTTCCAGTTATGCTGCCTTTCAGCAGTCTTTTTTCCTATTCTGTCCTTTATCAAGGTCACAGGGGCATCTACTAAACTTTTACTGGGCTTCAGTATATTTTTTTGAATATAACCCTCTGCTTCTAAACCAAACACGAAGAGGGAAGAAAAAAATGATAACAAACCACAGTTTTTTAGAAAAGGTAAAGAGAAGCACCACAGGGCTATGAAAAATGGATTAAAACCAAAACAATTGCTTATAACGTCTCCCTGTTTTACATGGATAAATATTAACATAAGATATTTCATTTCTTAAGAGAAATCAAATTCAGTCTCGTGATCACATCACTTCCTCAAAATTGTCTTACATTTGACAAACTTGTCTGAATTCCAGGTCCTGTATTTGTCATACTGTGTAGTGTGATGTGCAGGGCTGGATGGAGGGCCATCTTAGAAATTACTGAAGTGTGGGGCATGCTTCTTTTTTTCATTAGGGATGTAAACAGCTGAAAAGTCAAAGTACATTTGCAAACATCTTTATAGAAATCTCTTGATCAAATAGAGATTTTTCTCTGGGATTTTGCAATGACAGAATTGTCATTTAAATCAAAGTTTTAAATTTATGGGAGTGTAGGCACTTGCCCATACCAATGATGTTTGCAACTGTCTAAGAGCTACAACCAAATACTCCATTACAAAATATCCTGATAAGAGACAGAAGGAGTAAGAGGAGTTAGCTGCTCAGAGGCGGGTTATTGTTTGTTCTGTAAGTGATGAACCAACACATGCATAGCTTTATATCCTCTTCTGAAACTTTTAGCACTGTCTATTGTGAAACTAATAACTGATCAGCTGTGACTTAAAATCCTTACTGCAGAGAGGCTCAAGGTCTGTTTTTTTTTTCTTCTACATGTTTTAAAGTAGGCCTACTCTGAGAATAGAAAGAGGTACACAGGTTTTGTGTTAGTCTTTTAAGGGAAAAAGAAGATGATGTGACTGGATTGACAGTATTCACGCAGAGCTCCTGCCAGGCCTTGTAGCCTATCTACTCCAAATTTTGGAGATCTGCATTGCAGATCTGAGAACCGTCCACAGATCACAGGAGAAAAAAACAGCACCTAGTAATAAGGGATTCCCAAATGAATCTTTGCTGCGTCTGCACATTCTTTAGGTTTCTAAACTTCTATTACTTTTGACTGTAAGTCAGTTTTGATTTATCATTTCAACTATAGTTTCTGTATGAATATCAAAAGAATGAAAAATTTTCTTCAGTCTTATTACAGTGATAAAGGAAAAGGCTCCTTTTGACTGAAAAATTCTCACAAGTTAATTTTATTGAAATACAGAGTGAGTTACATCCAGTAACCCATAACCACAATATTTATGAAAAAGATTATTATGCAATACTTTAAAAGATGTATGCAGAACAAACAAATTGTTTTAAGTATATTTTCCTTTTATTTAGCATAGGAATTTTGAAAGCATTGGAATTTCATGCTTCAGTGCTTCTGTTTTTTCAAAACTGCTCTTGCAGATGAAACCAAACATTCAGTGTTTGAAAGTAAATGGAGAGATTTGGTTCACTGTAGGATAATGAAAACTGAAAAACAATTATGCTGCTGCAATCAAGATCTCAGATACAGATAACTAATTTCACTTCTACTGCTCCAAAATATACTGCTTATTGTTCTTAAAATATTTATGTCTTTGAATTATTTACGGAGCAAAGGATGCTTGCACTTCTTTAGCATAGAAGGAGATGAAAGATTGTTTTGTGTCAACATAACAGAAGACAATAATAAATCCATAATGTAAATAATATGCCTCAGAAAAGAACTGTGTATTATTATACGTGAATAGATCACAGCTGGGCTCTCCTTATAATAATTTCTTAGCAATATGGAAATATTTGTTTTGAGGGGAAAAAAGTAATCGGGAGGTCTTTTTCTGCAGTTAGTTTTTTGATACTTGAGATAGTCACCTTGTACTGGGTTTAGATCTGATTGTAGACAAGATTTGAGAATATAAACACCAGCAAACACTGGATTGAGTTCAATTCTTTTCCATTTTTGAAGATGTGGATTTGCATTACTAATGTGAGCAGTGTGGATTCTGATCTTTTCTATTGTTCTGTTTGGAAATAGTGGGTATGATTTCCCATTCCTAGACAAGCGCCAATCTTTTTTCCTTCTGATTTTCTTCACTGAATTTCTTTTAACATTTTCAGTGATATTTCTCTTTATTTCAAATATTTTGAAGAAAGCCAATAACAGAGAAAAGCATCCAGTAAAACCAACAGGATACTTTTGTTTCTTGTGCTTGAAAACACTTTTGCCTTTTCTGTACTTCTTCTTCACTTGCCTCATTGTTTTTTTCCTGGCTATGGTAGTAATGGAAAGAGCAGTGTGTGGAGGGAGTCCTGGACTCTTCTGCAAAGGAAAATTTTTGGTTACCAGGACTGAAGATCTTGTTTGCATATTTGCCTTTAACCTGCTGTATGCCTGATCTTCATTAAGCACAATTAGGAATCAAACATTTGCAGTTAATGTCTTGGAAATTCCCTCCAAACTTTAGAGATTATTTAGAATGGACCTTTTAAGAATGTGAGAGTTACCAGATATTTGCTTCATCCAAAGACAAGCACCTATAGGGCCCTGTCTACACAAGCCCAAGTTTTGGGCAGTGGTAAATCCTTTTTCTCTAGTTAAATCTCAGTGGAGGTATGTGAATGGCCATGCAGTCTTCTCACGAGTACTTTTCAAAGGCTGCAGATATGCAGGGCTTTTTATGATGGAGCAATGGAGAATGCTATAACAAGGTTGAGGTCAGTATGCTGGCTTTAGAATCTGCCCTCCAGCATTTCCATGAAAATCCAACCCAGTTAATCTAATATTTTGCATCTTCAAACTCATGTAAAAAAAATTAGCTCTATTTTTAATGTAGAAGCCAAATATAATTCTGAACATCTTTCCAAAAATGAACAATATCCAACATAGAAATTGACACTGTGAAGCAGAGCAGGAGTGTAGCCAACCAGTAAGCTCTGAGAGCTGGTAGTTCAAAATCATTCTTAGGCATCCATGGAATATATTTCCCACATCACAGTTTCTTTTTAGCCCCAGCAATAATGACAAACTATTTTAAAAATTTGAAATGTGGGACAAAACAAAAAGAATAAAATGTTTGAAGAGGGGGGATAATGGTCGCAAATGTTTTCCTTGTGTTTCTTGCAAAAGACCCATAAATGGGGCCTCAGATTATATCCTGCTGTCATTGAAACCAATTAGACTTTTGCATTAACTTCAGTAAGAGCAAATGCAGGTCCCTGCAGATGAAGATTGCTGTCAGTCATAATGCAGGTCATAATGGAGAAAGAGATATGATGCTGTCTTCTAATATGGTGTAGGATTTATATAATGGAAGGAGAAAGGCACTTTAATCTGAGGGTTACAATGATTGTATTTGGTCTTCTAAAAAAAAGTCACATAGAACTGTTCTGTTCAGAAACTACTGAGAGTCTTTCCTGTACCAAAAGAACAATGCTATGGTTTTGGAATTACTGATTTGTGTAGTCAGAGTAGCTGAAGCACATTTCTTCTATTTTAAAAAGAACAGATGTTTTAACAAAACTGCCAATTTTTTTTTTTAATTTTTATTATTATTATTATTATTGCATATTTGGGGCATTTGAAATGCAGCAGATCTTTACTGTGCCCCTACATCATTCACATTGCCCTTTTAGATCAGTAGGAGTAAAGATCATTTGCATGAATTAGAGTAGCAAGATGTGGCATACCATGAGAAAAGATCTAAATGGGAATTAGAAGAAAGTTTAATAGTCTGGGATATTTTGCTTATGGTTCTCACCCATAAAATTAGATACTTCTGAACTTATTTAAATACCAACAAAAATAGATGACAGTTCTGAAAACAGAGATGCTTTGGAATTCCAATGTAGCTGAAGTTTTTCAAGCAGTGAATATCCTAGGCAATTTTAAATTAAAATATGCTCTAGGAATACTTGAGTTTGTGATGTTTTCCTGTTGTTTTGTTTTTCTTTTATTTTGGGAACCTAAGCCATGTTTGCATTGTTAATTTAGTTTTTTTTTTTTTTTTTATGGGAAGCCATTAAGCAGCTGATTATTGAATTGTATAATTATTCATATGGCAATGAAATAATTCATCAGGGAGTAGAAAGATGTATGTGAATTGTCATCTTTTCCTTTCAAGAAATAGTTACCAGTGGGAACATATAAATAAGTTATTGCCATGCTGAAATGTATCTGAAGTCTTTATTCTATCCATTGACAACTTAATGCATTTGGTTTTAAATATCCTTCTAATTGTGTGTTTTATCAAATAATGTGCACCTTTAATATTAGTGTCAGTGAAATTGAAAAGAAAATACGTGCAGGTGGCAAGAATCCAAATACTTTCAGTGCACAACTTGTGTATGGTAGAATTTGTGCGAAAAGTTAGTACTGCAAAAGTCTTTTGAATATTTCTTGCCTATTTCTCCTGTCAACTTTGGAGTAAAATTTAAAATCAAAATCAATATTTATGTTTGGTAAAGATCCAACACAGTTTTCCTTTTCAAAGACAATCAAACTTCCTTCAGAGAGGAAATAGATACTCTGCAGCAAATGCTTTGACTGTGGGAACTCCTATAATTGCAGGCAGAAAGTAACATGATTCTGATTAGTCATGGCTGAACACTATTAAACAGCATCAACACAACTGATTAGCTTGTTTAAACCATGTGTTAAAATAAGAAACTGAAAGGAATTGTTCTTCAGTGACCAGCACTTCCAAGACCTTTTGCTCCATGGGAGTCAAGCAGGCTGCCAGAGGACTTTGGGATTGTAGCTGGTTGGAAAGAGACTGAAAGCTGCAAACCTTTGGGGACACTGGCATACTCCTGACTTGGGAAGAACTAGCACCATGAGTAGCAAAAAGTAAGAATGGTCTTTGGAATTGGTAGACAGGCAAGAATCTGCTAGAATTCTACCTCAATTTTGCTGAATGTTTAGAGATGTAACTATTTCTGAAAGTGTCATTATTTCAATACTCAGTGAAAGATATGTATGAGATTTCTGAACATCTTTTCTTAGATGTATTTAGAAGCACAAGAATAGAGAATGTAACGCAGTGTAGCCTCTACTAATGTGATATTACTTTTATGAAATAAGCCTGATGATAAGCCTCTGTGGGTAGCTGGGGCTAACACCTGAACCCTCACACATGCAGGAGCAATTTCTATCATCCAGTGTTAATGGGACAATTGAAGCCTATTTTGAAAAATGTGTCTAGGGGCTGCTGATACTATGCACAGATAATCTGTCCTGTTTTGCCTGTTGAAGGAGAAACAGATACAGGTAAGTGTGAAATAAAATAGCACATGAAATTCAGTATAGGCAAATATCAGGTGATGCATGTGACAAAAAAAAAAAAAAAATATATATATATATATATATATATCCTAACTTCATGTACCAATGATAATATATTCTGATCTTATCCTGAATGTTCTGAAGAAAGATATTCCATTTACAATAGGAAAGCCTCTGAATGTGTTGGTTCAGTACTCAATGTCAGAAGGCAAATTTAATGCTAAAAATCATTGGAAAAGGAGCATAATAAAATGGAGAGTATCATTACATTGTTATATGAAAATCCATGATCTCTTTGCACCTTGAGTAAGAGCAGTTTTTATGTCTTGTCTGTGTCAGTCCTTCCATCCCACCTGGCCCCAATCTCCAGCAGGCCATAATGGAACTAAATAGCACTCCACAAAAGATCTAAAAAGATAAACAAAGCTATGGAAGAGTTAGGAATGATTAAATAAATGAGGATCTTCCTGTCTGGAAAAGACTGATAGCTATGACAGGAGTCTATAAAATCATAGAGTGTGCAGAAAAGACTTAATTGTTTATATTCTCTTCTCAGTCTTGTCTGAGAGCCAAGGGAAATCAGATGAAGGTAGTAGGAGCCAGATTCAAAACAACAAAAAAAAAAGGCATGGATTTCATGTGGTAGGTTGTTGATCTTGCCAAAAGAACGATGGATGCCAAAAGTGTGTATTGGTTTAAGAGGGAGACAAAGCAAGTTCATAGAGGAGAAATTCACTGAAGGTTAATTAAACACGTGGATATCACATCTAGTTCAGAAAGTTCCTAAGTTGAAAACAAGAGGAGTCTAGTTAAATATTAGGTGAAATATATATAATTTATACTCTTGCCTGCATATATACTTACGACCACTGTTGGAGTATGAATACTGCACTAGAAGAGTCTTTTGGTTTCACTCAGCACAGTTATTTTCATGTTCTGAATGACTTTCCAGATTGACCTGAATTTGAGGGATTGTGTACTCTTATTCTGAAAAATACTATTAAATGCTTCAGACTTGGAGCACTAAGTCTAAATACAAAATGCAATTTCTGACCTTGATGTGAACTTTTTAAAACATGGATGGGAACAGAAATTCCCTGGTAGTAAGGATATCCTTACTATCAAATAAACATTCTTCCTGAAGGTGCAAAACATGGGAATATAACCTGAAAGCAGATCAACAATGATTTGCCCACGCAATCTATTTCTTATCAGCCCAAACAGAGGGAAGTCAGAAGGTTCCAAATTTGGACTGTTGTTATCATGCTGCAAGAGGAACGTTGTCTTCTCTGGTCCGATTCAGGAAGTTCATGCCTTCAGCTTTGTCAGCAATGTGATGTAGTGATCAGAGTTGATGGTTTGTGCAGGTTCCAGGTAATCCAGAAGGATCACATCATTCCCATACCAAAAGACAGCACGCATCACTTTGCCTGCTGAGGTCTGTGTCTTGAGCTTTCTATCTGATGGGGAATTCATATGTTGCCACTCCATGGAAGGCTGTTTTGATTCCGACTCGTAGTGGTGATATCGCGTTTTGTCACCTTTGTAATTATGCTATCCAGGCAACTGCCACCTTCAGCCTTGTATTGGTTCAGTAGTGTTCTTTCTGGTCCTGTGTGAATGTTTGTGCAACTCACTTGGCACAAACTTTGCAATATTCCTGTATTGCCATTGTTGTTTCCAAAGCATTGAAGCTAATATTCAGCCCCGCACACAGTTCCTTGGTTGTAATCTGCTGATTCATACAGCTGAGCTGGTCGAGATGTTCCTCATTTCATGGTGTGACGGCTGTGCTTGGCTGTCTGGAATGTGGCTTGTCTTTTCACAGAACAGCCATTGATGCTCTGTAGTGCATCCTGGGCAGACACAATGCAGCCTGTGTGTTCAACTTGACAAGTGAGGTGAGACCAGCCTTTCTGGTAAGACAGCCCTATGTGTAAGCCTTCAGATCAGATCTGGGAGCATTTTGTGAAGGTAAAGGGGGCATAAACTGCTGGTTGTGCTGCAGATTTCCTCTGTCTTTAGCTCATAACTTGCTACAGATTTGCCTATTATTCTATAAATCTGGATGGGCGTAGGGTAAATAGTCACAATGTTATCCTATTACATATCCAGGTTCTTTCAATATTCTCTGTTTTAGACAAGAGTATAATTTATTTTCATTCATTTCCACCAGCTATAGAAGCCTTTTCTTTTGACATCTTTGAAGCATAGGTGTGATGGGATATCTTGTGCTAAGAATTGTTTCTCCTTGTAAAGCTTTTGAAGCATTATAGAATCTCATTTTTTCTAATCAGCACTCTGGTTTCTTGCGGGCTAAAATTAGGCTTCCTGTCTCTGGCATACGAGGCGTCAGTGCGTGTGACCTTCAAGCTGCCATCCAGCCTTGAAGTGCAATTTTTGCATCGGGAAATCTAGAGGCAGCAGCTTTCCCCCTTTTTGCAGCAGCAGCAAGATCATCAGAAACAGTCAACTGAGCAGCAACTGCAGGCATATCACTAGCAGGGAGCCATGTTACTGTGTGTGCAGAGAGCTTTCTAGCTCTGAAGTGCTGACGTAGAACAGGACTGATTCTCCGCTGCTGCCTGCGTTCCTGCAAGGTGACCAGAGTCTTTGCATGAATATTAATGGCTAAGCTATAGAATGATGAAGAATCAATACTTTAATCTGCACGAGGATGATGTGCATTCCTTATGCATTGTAAAACGGCTGCGCTACAGTGTGTCTGAATTTCACTTGTATGCTAAACTCATCAACGAGCTCTCTTCTTTTGAATTATGCATATATTACACAGCCTGTTGCCTACAACAGATTTATGACAATCTCATAGCGCCTATGCAAATCTTTGGTTTTAAGAAAAAGCATTTAATGTCTTTTCTCTACTGAAGGAGAAAAATCACTGTGCAGAAGTGAATTCAAAAAGGTTTTATTGCTCATGCTATACTCTTGCTAACTTTCATATTAATTCCACGTTGTGTCTGTGATGCTTTCAGAACTTTGTTCACTGCAGCTACAGAAAAAAATATCCTTTGCCCACTTTTTATTTTCACATATCAACCTTGGCAGTGGATAATAATAGAACAGAAGTTACAGCTTGGTAGTCAGAATTTTAGGTGATTTTAATTATGATGGATGAAGAGGAGAAATGGCAAAAACACTCTTTTAGAAGTACTGAGCAAATGCGATGTGCAACCAATATACAGGTCTTCTATTACAGATCTGTCAAATTACCCAAGGATAATTTGGGGAGCTGGCAGATTCCCAGCTCATCAGTTTGGTAGCACAGACAACACATGCTGGTTAGTTTTGCTTGGGCTTGACATATGAATGTCTGACCATCACCAGAGCAGCTTAATTGATAATGGACATCTGATTTGAAAATAGGTGCGTTCCCCTTTAAATGGTAGCTGTCACATCACATCACGTCACATCACATATGTCATGTCATGTTCCATTAAATCACATTATATGCTGGCATGATGCAAGATAGCATGTTGAGGGGCTAATGTAACGTGACAGCTAATACCTGCTAACAATTTGAGTGGTGAGTGTTTGGGGCTGAGTGTGTGCCAGGCTTCAGCTTAATGTGTATGAGAGTGCAGTGTCCTCACTCAGATACAGAGGTTTCCTTTCAAGGGGAACTTCATCAGCTGCCCAGTGCCTCGGAAACAGCAGTGGTGTGCCGTGTCAAGTGACTTACAGCACCTTAAGGGACAGTCTAGGGGAGAGATTAAGGGCTGTCTTTCTGACATATAGAAATTTGACATATATCGCTTTTGTTTCTTGTCTCCTGGCTCATTTTAGGTGTCAGAGCACTCTGATGGTTTGCCTAATACAAAAGCTCATAAATGATAAATCAGCTGAAGCCTTGATTAATGCAAGTAAGTTCAGCTAAGTGATCAACTAGAAAACTTTCAATAATCTGCAAAACATGCTATACTGTTTTCATGATCGAGTCAAGTTTTCACATGGTGTTTATAAAGCACCCTCTGGGATCTCCACAGGTTGAATTACAGTGTATGCAAGATTGAGTTACGACCTGAGCAAAGGCAATGGGGAAAGCACAGTATGTGCAGCTTCCATTTTTCATTGCTTGCACTACATTTGCAGCAATGTCAGTAACATAGACCTTGGGGAATCAGAGTCATTGCTAAATCACAAGGGAAAGTTTTCATGTAGCTCTTCCCAAATATTGATTGTTAGGCAATCTTAGAAACTTGCTATGTAAAGAGTTTTTTTGCTTGTAGACTGCAGGGATGCAAAGGCTTCTAAATTAAACATAATGGAAGATAAAAAGTCTCCTAATTGGTGAGGTTTCGTCTCAGGACTTGTTGCTTTCTGCTCTAAGTCTCATTAATATCCTGAATAACTCTTGTGTCTTGCATTATCTATTTAAAGAACTGATTAGGCTGTGTTTTTTTTTTTGTTCCCAGTCCATTCTTTTTGGATGGTAATTTAACGGCAAAAAGACCAGTCATTTTCTGGAACTGCCATGACACGATCATTTAGAGTATAATTTAAAAACCTGGAAAAGTCTGCATCAATCATGCATGTATAGTAATTGCTGTGATAGCTGTTTCTGGGCACTTAATTATTATGAAACATTAGGACTGTATGTCCTTTTGCAATCTTCTTGATAGCCTTTTAGCTTGCACCATATCTGTGTCATATCCTCCACTTCATGGAGCGTATCAGTCTCTGAACAGGTAAGTCCTTTTGAATGCTTTTAAATGCTGGTTTCCTTGGGTACTTTAGAAACAGCTAGAGTGGTCATTATTACTGAGAATAACCGTTTTTCAACTAATTAAATTGATTCTGATAACTCACAAAATGTCACAGCTTCAACACTCTAGAATTGCTTGTGGGAAATGCTAAATTGACGCTGATCATTAATTATAGATTTTCACCTCTTGCTGGAGTTTACTGTAATGGGGTCCAGTACAGATTAACTTTTGGGAGCAACTTGGAATCTGCAGCTTGTATAGAGTCCAGCAGACCCTGCTTGGAGCTGTTGATCAGACTGAACCCATGTTTCAGTCTTAAGTATTATGACCATCAACCATGGAGAATGTCAAACGAACTGCTATTATTTTTCCCTTAAAAAAATACAGTTTATTTTATCCATGTTAACAAATACAAGTGATCTATGGATGTTTTAGAACTTCAGATTTTTGTATAAGGCCTTAAAATTTACCAGAGACTACGTAAATATTGGTGTTTTGTGATCTTGACAGAAAGGTTCAATCTACTTATTTTGAAGAAGTGGAGTTTTCCCATTCTCTGCATGTTCCAGCTAGAGAGCTGTCTTGCATCTTTCCTTTTCTGCCCCTGGTGGAGTGTTTGCCACTGCTGCACTCAGACCAGGGAGTGACCTCCACCACCCTTGCTGGCTGTCTCAAGGGGGTAACTGGGAGCAGGGGTGAAATGAGGTTTCCCTACTGGCTCTGCTTTTGAATCCCAGCTGCTGAATGTCCGGCTGTGCCTACATAGCTCTGTTACCAATGGGGAAATTGCACATCTTGTTTTTGGAAGTAGGTGGAGTTCCGAGTTTCCACTGCTTTGCCTCATGGAATCCAGCGTTGCTTAAGTGAACATAGTGCTGGGGAAGTATGAGGGTACTGTAACAAGTGCTACTGATGAACCTGTTGCACAAATCTAACCGTTTTCCTTTCAGCTGAGTGTGGAGAAGGCCATTTCCTTGATAAGGAGAAAGAAAAGTACAGCAGAGCTGGTAATCAATGCTGTGTCCAGCCTTCTATTTTCTTAATAGCACTGGAATGCAAACAGAGAAAATCAGCAGCATGATTTTGCTGTTTTGCATATGCAAAGAAAAGGGATGAGTTAAGATTTAAACAATCAAATGTTTCATTTTGCAAACTTGCTGCTATTTTGACATGCCCTTTCTTTTCCACCCATTGTACTTTCTCCTGGTATCCCATGTGCATGCACACAGGCTGTCCAGTGTGTTAGTGGGCATCTGTGCAAAATTACAGACATTTAAACACAGCTGCTGGAGTTTTGCCAGCTTCTATTATTGGTCACATGCAGAGAATGACAGTAGCAGACAAAGCACCCACTGCAGTCTTTCATTGATTCATACATTCCTGTATTTAATGTTTCTCTTTAGATGCTGATGTCTTGTTGACTGGAACACAGGCATCTGCCTAGAGTTATGTATATGTAGTCAAAAACTAGATCATCCTGAAAATTAATATTTTGTTATTTATTCCTGTATTCCTTTTAACGTTTCAGCTGTAACACTGGCTATGATGCTAATGCTTGTGCACACGTCATGGTACAACATGAAATTGCTCTATGGTATTCTGTCAGTTTAGGTTGTTTAAATTAGCTGCTGGTAGTGACTGTGTAGGGAGCTGATTCCTGGAAAGCTGAAAGGAAAATCTAAAACAGTCAAGATAAAGTATGTTTCTTACGCTGCATGCTAGGTGGTATAGACATCTCACATCTGAACATTAGCTCATATGTACACATGATTAAACACCTAAATCTATACTGAAGTTGGTGAGTTGTTTCTTTATTTGAGGGGGTCAAGAAAATGGTGTCCACTTTTAAAATGAAGTAAATAAAAAATATGCATAGGGAGGAACACATGGCAGTCATGCTGCCGCCTTTTGATTGTATTCAGTAGTTATGAGTAGTACTTGCAAATAATTTCATCCAAAGTAGCAGTTCTTAAAAAAGTACATATTTACCTCTACAGAGGAACAATTATTTAAAGAATTGATGCTATAATTTTAACTGAGCAGGCAGCCATGTTAGGTAGTGCATTTGATGTACGGCTGTATTAAGCAGTTTTGCTCAAACTGTGTAATAACTTATACATTTAAAATGAAAGGACTGATAAAAATGATAAATGAATAATGAATTGCGACTACGTTCTATTCATTTTATGAATTTATCAGGTCTTTACTGTAAAAATATTTTTATTAAATGTATCTTAACTCAGTGCCCCTTACTCTGTCATTAACCAGACCTAGCTATTTTGTTCTCTGCCACAATGCTTTGTAGAGGCTGCTCAGAGATTCCTCAAGTGCCTGCAAATCACCCAATGGGACTGAAGTAATGGCATCTTCTCATATGTTGTGTTTGAACTCCTTATATATCAGTGCTGTGTACATATGTCACATTGTGTAATGGGGCTTCTTCTTGATAGATGCATATCCCAGCATAGGAGGAATGTCTCCTTTCTAACAGGTGACACAGGTCTATGGTCAAGCTCATGATGCTGTGTAGTCCTTGCTCTCAAAACATTTTTTTGTGTGCTACCAGGCAGAAATGTATATTTTCCAATTCCTGCTAAGTGTGGGAAATAAGAACCTTGGAGTGTTGGAATTTATTTTCAGGAGCAATTAACAGAAGCTGAGACTTCTTAGGAAAATTGTTTGAAAGGGAAACCATGGTCCCCCCTTACAGACAGGGCAATTACATGAGACTGCAGCAGCAACAGTATGGGAGTGGGCACACGGAGCCTAGAATCAGCACTGTGTTGAGTAAGTGGAGGTATTATTGATGGCTGTAAAGCTCTTGTAAAAGCTTTGGGTTGCCAGCAGGTGTGAAATGGGGGAAGGGAGCTTTGGAGCCAGCAAAAGCATTGGAGAAACAAGTAGGGAGAAGTTTAGATGCCTTTCATTTCAGGGCACATTTTCATGATATATGACAAACTATGTTTGAAATTCTTGGCAATGGGTGAAGAATCTGATTACTAACAGTCAAGAAAAACTGTAATGCACAAAAGTGCTCAAATATTTCATAAGACAGCCCCATGAACAGATTTTGCTCATTTACAGCTGAGTTGTTTGTGCTTCTGTTTATCTCAGATACCTATTACACTTTCATTTACACTATGATAGTGTTTGGCTGTATCTGATTCTCACCAACTCAAGGCAATTAAAACTGCTGGCCCGGTGTCACTTGTCTTGAAACATGCTCAAGAATAGGAGTGTTAATACATCCCAGCATAAATACTGAAATGTGTGTATTTATTATTTTTTTATTATTTATTATATTTAATGGCTTCAGTTATGGTGTAGAATAGGCTGATTATAAAAAGGTTAGGTAAGTTGAAAATAAGATGAAAAGCTGACTGTGGTGTTATCATCTGGCTGTACTGATAGCTGCAGAGAGATTCCTAGGTACAAAATAATACTGAGCCTATTATGATAAAGCATTAGCCCAGGTGGTGCATACATACCCAATTCCAGCACAGCATCTTTACCCCTTGGTAGCTGTCCTGCCTAAAAACAAGCTACTAATATTCACGACTGGTGGCAACTAGTCTGTGAATGTATAGCAAAATGCAATTTATCACAAAGGGTAGTCAGAATTTGAATAATGAAACTAATGTGTATAGACCCTGATTTTTTTTCCTTTTATAGAATAATAGCATATCTCTAGGTGAAAAGTGAATGACACACTCCAGAGACGTAGTCTGCTTCAAAAATTGTGGTAGGTCAGCTGGGAGAAACCCTGACCATGAGCAAGTATATCAGCTCTTGGGGGGACCTTTCCCTGCCTCTTCCTGTTCTCTTTTTCTTTTTGCAGCTCATTTCCTGTTTTTGTTTACCTACTTCTCACGTGTTAATTTGTTTCATTATGACCAGCCCACATAGGCTTAAACCAGTTTTCAAGCCTAGGAATAACATTTCTGTAGGAATGCTCCTGTGTATTACTGTCTAGTTGTTTCTCTGTCTCATCTGCTTCAAAATGACAACTGGCTGCAAAAGAAATAAATAATTTTAATCATGTGTGGTATCAGTAAGTCCTATTGATGTATGGTACCAAATATGTAGATAAAGCTTTTTTTAACTGATTGTCATTGCTACTGGTCTAAACTTGGCACCTACACAAATCGCTTTGCTATCACTGAAACAGATAGAAGCGAATAACCTGCCACAGCAAGTGTGAGAGGGTAAGATCGCTGTTGGCACCTCCTAATTTTACAGCTGTAACTACCAATAAGTAGGACTTTTCACAATATTTCCTTGTCTCTGTTCAAAAAACTCAGCCATGGTATTTCTTAGTTGCAACCCTTAATTCTTTTAACATCTTCAAAAAGTGCACTGGACAGGGATAAATGCTTTGCCAGAACCAACTATCTTTCTGTTTTCAAAGCAGTTCTAATCTGTTCCAGCTCTGTGTTTAATACCAGCATTTTATTTCTGCTTATTGAATATTATTACAGATAATTTTACTTTTTCTACAGCCACTTTTTGCCTTACCTGCTATCGTGAGGAATCTTTCCCTCCATGTGTTCATTAATGAAAGCTCTCACAGCTTTCACATTTGAATAATTTAGTTTTGTTGTTGATGACTCAGATGTATAAACCATTTGTTTCTTTCCTTGCAATTGTCCAGCCATTCCAGACCTTAATAGGATCATTCCCTTGGATGTTTCATCTTTGTTTATATGCCAGTATGGCAAAATGGCTGTATCACTTGCATTGCACTTAATTTCTGATAATACAGCTACAAAGTGAGTCATTCTAAACAAAAAGGCTGGCTTTAGGACATCTGTAACTGCTGCCAAATCTTTTTTTGCAGATATGAGTGTGTGCAAGTAACCCAGTCAGCCCATCTGCTAGCTGCTTCAGGTAATATAACCACCTCAAGGTTAAAACTGAGTTCTTCATTCCCATCTTCAACGTGAGATTTCTTTTAATTATTAAGTGCTAGAGAAGGATCACTGTAGAAATCTAGTCTGACTGTATTGTAGTTGAGGGCAGGACAGCACAGCCTTTGTCACATCAGATGTTCTTGATCATCATTAGTCATATCCACATGGGCTCCAGCAAATAAGCAATAACTACGTTAATTTCCTAGTAACACAGGCATCTTACTTGCTCAGCTTACAAAGAGTTGGTAGTACAACACTCTCTGTTGGCCTTTTTAAGGGACTTCCGCCAGATTCATCCCTGCTCAGTCTGTCTGTTCCGCTACCAAGAAGGCAGAAAGTCTCTTCTGCATTCTGGAAATTATGTGCTTGTTCCCAAGGGCTTGATCTCTTGTTATTTGGCATCATTTTGAAGTGCCAAATACGAAGGTTGTTATTCTGAAACAGGTAACTCTATCCCAAAGCCTAGTGCCTCATTAGATGAGGGCAGAAATTTGTAACATAAGCTGCTTCTCTAATATGCCTATGTAGTGTAATATAATTTGGTCAGATCTTGGACTTTTTCAGGGTGAAATCTGATACACTCACTGGACAGAACAAGATAAAAATATTTTGTTTCTCTTATTGTAGTAATCTAATTGCTGAAATGTAACGTGATCTCTTTTTCTGGAGCATGACATCTAAAATAGCATAATTAGTCTAACTAGGAACTATTTATATTTTTCTGTGAAAAGAACAAAACTCATGGGCTCAATTTTATTGGTTACAGAGATAAATACCTCCTTTAATATGTTCTTGGAAGTTGTATTTGTTTATGCCTGTGTAAATAGTATTATATTTTAACCTACTTATGAACTCATAGAGAAATGTGGGAGCAGATATTTGGACATTTTTCTCAAATGAAAATTTAAAATGAATTTTCACATATAAAAAAGACCAGATATTTGTGAATTCAAACCTACACTAATTGCCTGATATTTTTAACTGGAAAATAAGATAAATGGCAATTTTCTGGATTCTTTAATGTTCTATCTTAAATTACATGAAAAACACATTTAAATATAGAACATGAAAGGAAAGGATAGATGATTTATATAGTTTTAAAATGACTATGGTGGCAATAACTGTGTACTGTGTATTTAAGTAGACGTGACAATGACTTTTTATAATGAATAGCCTGTTGGGGGGGGGGGGGCGTTCCACTACAGGCTACTGTTTCTTGCTTTTCTTCCTTGAATGCTGCAGGATATTTGACTTCTAACTTGAAAGATTTCTGTTTCATTTGTTCTTCCCAAGTGTCATTCATTCTGTTCTTTGAATGGGCCATGAAAAACACTGCAGAAGTATTTTTGAGATTTTTTCTATTTCTGTCTTTGGGCGCACTCAAGGTTGTGTCAAGCTTGAAATTCTTATTTCAACAGAGACAGGATAATATTTTACTTTGTGTGACTTAGCAAGGTGGATGTGATTTCTAGATGGCTCTGCATTAAGCTATCAGTGGTTATTGTGGTCTTGTGTCCTATCAAGGCCAATTCAGGAACTAGTTATTAGGGTAGCTAGAGGAGAGAATTTAGGAGAGGCTACATCACTAGCAGATGTTGCTGTGACTATCATCTAAAAAAACCCAAATGGTGCCTTTACATGTATAATGAATGAAGGTGGTAACATAATGGATAGATTTAAAGCAGCTAAACTGATTTCCTCACTTTTGCGTTTAACCTTTTCAAGCTTAGGATGCTTTAAAGAAGGTGATGTGCAATTGGCAGACGTGAAATTTATCTAAATAAAAAGCCTGTTAGTACTTCTGCTTGCAAAACTCTGACTTGAGGTATGAGGTCTCATACCTCTTTTTACCCAGGAGACTGCAGTGTCAGTAGCTTCTTGTGTGTTTAGCTCACTGAAGCTAATGGCTGATTTATCCACTTCTCTCAGGCTCAATGAGCAGCAATAGTCTCTCCATGTCCAGAGATAGCAGTAACAGAAGCTGTATTTCACTGCAAGGGATGTCCTGGGACACTGAACCTCATGAAATTTGAGCTGAGGTTTCCTGGGAATGTCTGAAGCCATCCCTGTTAACTGTCTGTACATGGAACTACAGAGGAGGAAAAAACATTTACACTCAAGGTTATCTATAGTGATTCCAAAGTGTCTCCCTGGAGAGAAGATCTAAATTCTGCTTAATATGAAAAATTGAGTACTGGTATTAGATAGCAGAGACATATCAATCCGTCGAAGAAGGTAACTTGAACTTCTGGCATCTCTGAGATCCATTACACATGAATTTGGTAATATGATATTAAGTAACTTATCATTGAAGTCTTGATGGAAGTCAAAATTACCACTAATCTACAGCACAAATATATGCCTGAAATAAAAATTTGCACCCAGAGGATGGAATACAGAAATTATGTTGGTTTCTGCTGATGCTCTTGCCATATAGTTTGCTTACAACAAACAGAGGAGAAAATTTGGGTTCACCATATATTAGCAAAAGGGTGTTGCTGTAATTAAGAAAATGGCATGGACTGTTGTACAATAATAATCTCCTGCTGCTGTCTGAGTGTTGAAGAATTTATTTTCTAAGCAGGAGACATTGATCCTGTGGCAGTGTTCTGTTGCCGTAACGTTGTTTACATCATAAAGGAAAAATGATAGATGTAATCATTTAATTCATGGTGCTAAGAAGTGCCAATTGCTCATTCTACTGATATTGATCTAAGCCATTTAAACTGGCTTATGTATCAAACCTTTTAAACTTTCCGATAATTGGAAACCAAATTAAAAGCATAGTTTGGTCAGCATGAAGTTTCCCAATTACAGTCATGTCATTGGTTGCACTTTTTAATAAAATCAAATGTACAGCAAGTAAAGGTTAATTTTAAGAGGTAACACAAAGTGTAATAAACCAAATTTACAATAATACTAATAATATTGAGGATCTTGACAACATTTCTTCCCAACAAGTTCCCCAAGTTCTTTCAAATGGGGTGTTCTTGGATTCTGTTTAGGTAAAGCTTAGTAGAATAGCTTTTTGAAAATAGGATCTTAAGTGCATTTATTTATTTCCATTTCAGCTTTCGTGTAAACTTATTAAGGATTTCAAAGGAGTAATGTTTAGCATTTGTAAATTCAAATTAGTAGGATCTAAATTTAGTGAAAAAAACTATTCAAATAAAGTTTGTCTTTAAATGCAGCTGCGTGGGAGCATTAACCTTCAGAAAGTTTTAAATATATTTGAAAGGAAAACCCACCAAAAACTAATTATGTACCATTTTACTTCCCACCAGCATCACTGAAGAATGAAGAAATTGCCCTCTTTAGGTCCTTTTCTACAGTTTATACCATCAAAAATAGATCTTTCTTCTGCACAACAGGAAACACTGGAAGCCCAGTTTAAATTTTCAGGAAACTCCCTTTATTTTTGATCCTTTGAAATTGTAATGTTAATACGTTTTCAATTAAATATGAGTAACTCTCTGAGCATCTCAGCATGAAATAAAAAGGGATTCTGGGACCCTTCCAATTACTAAGGCTTGAAGATTTTTCTTAATTATTTAACTTTTGCAGTATTTTTATTTAAAATAAAAATTGTGCTCTAAGGCTCCTTCTGGAACAGAGATGAACATGACAATACTCTATTTATTTGCCCTTTTAAGTCATTTATCATGTGAAGTCTGAATGGAAATTTAAGATGTTTTTTTCTTATTAGTATATTGAGTTTTTGCTAACTTTTAGTATCTGTGCTGTTCAACGCCAAAGCTTTTGTATGTTCCTGAGGAAAAGACAGGGATGGAGTCAAAACTAAAATAATTACATGTTCACTTGTTTCATCACCTGTAAATAAATATGTTCATGTGACTAAGACAAAATATCCCCCCAAACAACTTGGACAATCAAGAAACAGCTCTGACACTTCACTACAAGGTGTTGATGAGTGAGAAAAAGGTATTTTATGTGCCACAATGTCTAATTATGGTGTTAGGTGACAACAGTTAAGAAAGAGCCTCAGTTTGATAGATACTGGCTGTATGTTCCTTAACTGTAAATAGCAGAGCATGGGGAGAGCAACTAACACTTACATACAGGTGACAGCATCAGTAACAAATCGTTACGTTTGATTGATACCATTTAACTGTTACTGCTTTCTATCAGCTGCACGGAAGAAACAATGCGCTAATAACACCCAGTGTGGACTTTTCACTTCATGCTCTTAGAATGCTGTTTCATTAAATAGCTGTCACCTGCATGGCTGGGTGATGTGGGAAGTTCAGAGTGCTGCCTCCACCCAGCTGTTAGCGCCTGCGTTGTGGTAGGTGTTGCAGAACAGCCAGCTGTGGATGCTATATGTATATTTCTGCCACCTGTGTTCTACACGGTTTTCTTAGAAATGGGGAAGTAAGCATATTATTTCCTTTCCTAATGTTTCTCTTTCATCATAACAAATATTCTATTGTGTTACAGAAATTTCCGATTTACTCATAATGTTGACAAACGGGTCCGCGACTCTGAAAGTGGTAACTATTACTGCAACCTCAAAGTGAGACAGTATGCAAATACTTTTGGCATCCCATAATACAAAGTCTGAGAAGTTTTGTTTGTGCTTGTCTCATATGTTCATCTAAAAAAAAAAGATAAGTTGGGAAGAATAGCACATAAGCATAAAGAAGTGATATCTGATGTTTCTCCTGACAGTATGCAACTTCACTTTGCGATGTCTGAGGTGGTCCTGGGTCTATGTTATGTGACCAGCCCCTGTATAACTGAGAATGTGGACTAAGCTACATGTATGGCTGGTAGAATGGAGTTTGATTTTCAGTCAGAAAGCCTCATTTCTTGTATTGAAATTATATTCAACACCTTTAGGTGTTCTCTAATGGGTTTATTTTTCTGGCCTGAGAAAGCTCAGAGCGAAAGTCACCATGGCTGCATTGGTGCTTTGATATTCAGACTCTCCATCACTGACATTTGTAGTTTCAGGGAGTCTCAATATAGAAGTCAAAGTTCGTCACATTTAGTACTAAACTTTATCACTATATATATCCCCTTCTCTATTCAGAGCATGGAAAATCTGTTAGGTGGGTTCTGCAAAGACAAATATTACTGATATTTTAGTATGGCTTTTTTTTTTTTTTTTTTTTTTTTCATTCAAAGGAAAAGGTACAGAGCTGGCAAACAACTCACTATGGAATTCAGAGCTTTTGTTTCCTGGTTCAGAAGTGTGTTTCATGTTGCCTTATTAACTTTTAACTAAATGAAAGTGACATTATTTGAATTATGAGTTTACAGCTTGTGAAGTATGTGGATTCTGTGGTTGTAAATTCGTCCTGCCCGGGTCTTTCTACTACTGCCACTATCAAACATTTGAGGTTTTGCCAAGTATAAAAGCTTGTTAAGAGACCTGTATGGGCAAGGTAACATTTATATCATACTACTCTTCCAACGTGTAGGAATAAAAATCTATTCCTTTCCTTCTTTCATGGAACTAAGCAGGATTCAATAACTTCATTCCTCACTTGCACAGGAATGAGATTCACTTTTCTAATCATTCTTGACTTGATGGCAGTGATTTGTGCGGGTGTGTTACAGTGGTGCGAAAGCCTTGGTACCTATGCAGAGTTCATTAACCATGTTTCATGGCTCTTTAGGAATGCAGCTGTTGGAGGAAGAGGAAAACAGATGGATCCTGGTTCCTTGGGGTGGTCCAGCAGGGGCTGTGAGAATAAAAGGTCTTTCCTAATATTTCATAAATGGCTTATGGAACAAGAAAGATAAAGCTATGATGTTCTTTTGTTGAAGTGTTATGCTGAGGAGATGTAATAGATGTGGGATGCATCATTATGCTTTTTATGATAGTTTTGAAGAAGAGTTTATTCTTTTTTCTAATAATCTAGTCCTCAGATTTTATGTGCCTGCTAGAGGTGGAGTGGTTTCTGGAAAAGGTTTGTTGTGCAGCTGGAAGTGAACTACAAAATATATTGTCTGTTGTTTTACCCATGTAGATCTGCAAGGAACCTAGAAGGACATAGAGACCCCAGGCTTGAGAACACTTGTGCATGCGTTTCAGTATTTGAATGAGTTTGTAGAAATAAGAGCTCATACATTAAGACAAGTAATGTCATGTGAATATTTATATGGATATCAGTGTTTGGGGTTACCCTAATGATACATAAATGTGATTTGTGGAATTTTCTATTTAGTTTGTGCTTGGATCAGCAACAGCTTGTTCTTCTAAAAATTTACAAAGTTCTATTTTATTTTATTTTTGTAAGTGAAAAAGCAGTTTTTGAAGCTAAACTTCAAATAAGCAGTTTTGCAGACATTTTGGGAATGAGAATAGACAAGAATAAATATTGAATAAAAATACCTTGTGAAAACTGGGATCTTTAATCAATTGTTCTACCTTAAATAGTGTTTTTTAAAGATTGGCTACTGTACTTTTACCGACCACATGTTCTGAATATCCTTGAGTTACTCTTGAGAGCTTTCATTGATGACAGTTTGGTTTAATTTAGCTACCACTACAAAGAGATTAGGTTGTCAAGAAGATATCATTGGAGGTTTAGGGATTGTTGAAATCCTTCTGAAATGAAAAGTAATATACAATGTAACTTTCTTTGATAGTTCTTTCATGAAGAAACTGGATGAAAATCAACCACAAGGGAACTTTTTTTTTCGGACAAAAGAGAAAAAAAAATCTTCTCATGTTTAGCAGTTAATAAAAACTAAAAAAAAAAAGAGGGGAAAAATGAAAGGAAAAAATGCAGCTACTAGCTTAACTCCTTAATGGTGAGTGAGCTTTTCTTTCTGTTTTTTCTTTTTCTTTTTCCCCCAATAGCTCATCCTGTCACTTTTACTTATTTCTGTCTAATTTTTGCTGTTTTTGTAATTGGTGCTGGTTTGATTCTACTTTTAAGTGTAATACGAGTTTAGAGATTATGAACAGTGTGAAACTGGTAGTTTGAGAAATACTGCTTCATATAGGAGATAGGAATAGTACAGGACGAGTGTCTGTTCAGCATGGATTGCTCCTGTAGGAGGAATACCCATGCCAGAAATTAGTTCATTTGTTTAAGTCTGCATGACTCTGCAGAAAGCTGTCAACATTGCTGCAGCTTAATATCTGTGATTTTGATGAGACATTTGTTGAATTGAGGCAGTCAAGACAGACATGCAAAACTCTCTAATTTTAAAGACATAAACGAGGAACCCAACACTCGAACGTTCTGCATAATTTACTTTTCTAGGTCTCCTATTAATAAACATGGTTCATTTGGTTGATCTGTATGTGTAACTGAGCAAGCTTTAATGTGTGCAATCACTTAACTTTATTTGAGCACTCTGTTGATAAGAATATGCCAGGAAAGCCTGTGAGGCATACAACTTCCTGTAATTTTTCGACAGAGTGGTATATTATACTGTGCTATCATAGAATCATAGAATGGCTTGGGTTGGAAGAGTTCCCAAGGACCACATCAAGTTCCAGCTCCCCTGTCTCCTTCCACAGGCAGGGCCACCATCCACATTTGATACTAGACCAGGCTGCCCAGGGCCCCATCCAACCTGGCCTTGAGCGCCTCCAGGGATGGAGATCCACAACCTCTCTGGGCAGCCTGTTCCAGCACCTCACTGCCCTCTCTGTAAAGAACTTCCCCCTGACATCCAATCTAAGCCTTCCCTCCTTGGACTTAAAACCCCTTTTCCCCTTGTCCTGTCGCTGTCTACTGGAGTAAAAAGTTGATTTCCCTATGGATCCATTACTAAAACAACAAAAACACCCAGCATTTTAAAAAAGCTTATGTCATGTTTTTAAGCTAAAACATTTTTGATAGCTCTAGGTACAATAATAGTAAAGAATGAGTATGTTTGAATTTCCCTTTTTGTTTTTGTTTTTGCTGCTTGTATTTGTCTGAAGAAATCTGACTCACTTTCCCAGAACTAAAATAAGCATAATCCTTGATCTCCCATAAGGAAACTTGGATTCAAAGTCATGTATTTTACTTTGTTTGAGATTAACTAATCCTCCACATTCTATTCCATTCAATTTTCCACTTCAAATGATGTTTTCTTGTGCTGTATATGAATTCAGAGCAGTTACAGTTTCCCAGTATACAAACTGTAATAAGACAGAGTTGTAATTAATTTGACCTACCAGCTCGGCCTTGTCTTGTGCTCAAATGGTCTTCTAAAGTAGCAAGTATGAAAACTGAGTTTCTTGTCAACAGAAATGGAATATTTCTTTGAAGGTAATTGTAGAAAGATATTGGCCAGTTAGAGGGTCTCTGAAACGATGAACCTGCAATTTCTGACAATTTGTTTGTAATCTCTGGTGGTTTCATCTGTCTTGAGCTGCGTCTTAAAAGCTGTTTCATAGAAAATTGTTTACGCCACTTTGTATTTTTTTCCTGAATAGCTGTGAATCTTTAGCTGAGAGTGCTGTTAGCCATCTTGTGTAGTGAGCTGCATTATCTTGTAAACATTTAGCTTTATCCTGTGAATTTCGGCAGATTGGTGCCAAACAACTATAATTCAGTTGGCATAGTTTCAAGAAAACTGAATCATAAATGGCTACAGAGAGTTTTCATTTTGTGTCAGAATGTGTGGAATGTACCCACAAAATCCCCAATAACTTCGTCTCTGCCTGCCTTAATTCTTTTTGCTCCCCTATTTTGAATGGAGGTCATACACTGAGAGCCAGAAACAGTCCTCCTTATAATCATTCATTGCAATATAAAAATGCCAATATATTAGCCATTGATGGAGAAAGCTGGTTATGTCCTTGGATTTGACAGTGATCTCCCTGTGATTAATTCTGGGATGATTTTGTTTTGGTCCTTTTAAAAACTAGCTTAGATCAGGGGCTTACGGCGTGCAGGTTAAGAACAGCTGAATGCTGGAATACAGCTTTGTACATAATATTCCTCCAGGTGAGTAACTGCATTTCAAATTTGTTTGCAGATCAAAGACGAGCATCAGAATGAGGGTTGATTTAAAAGTAGCAGTAGGCAGCAGTGAACTTGAAAAAGTAAACTTGACCCATCGTAGAGCTACATTTGCAGCTTTCTAGCTGACTGCTGTTCCTTGTAAAACTGAGCAGTCTGTAAGTTTCCTAATCTTTAAAATGGCATGGTGCAGTTTGAGCCTACATTTCTGGCACAGTATTTGATCTTTATCTTCTTATTCTGAGCAGCAGTATTTGAAGTCTTTATAGGTTGCTGTTTATATTAAAATGTACAGGGGAATGGGAGGAAACATTGTAGAATTCAGTGGCTGGTATGGTAGCTGTCTTTGATTTAAACCTCTGAACAGCACAGGGGATGCTTGAGGAATTCTTTATTGTAACTGAAACATAAAATGAGCCTTCTTCCTACATAAGGCAAATCCCAAATCTCCCTGGAACTGTAATTGACTCAGAATGTGATTAATGTAACTTAATTGTCTTGACTGTACATACATCAGCCACATCACCACCATCTGAGTCCAGGGTGCACTGAATCGCTGTCTAATATCCTAAGGCACTTTAAAGGATGTCATCCTCTTTGTCTAGATGCTGACACCTTTTCAGATGAGGAATACCATGTTCATCCTGTTATACCTTGTTTATACCAAAGATCTGATTGCCGCCTACAATACATTAGGCACATCAGAATGGCATTCTCATTCATCGGTGCCTATCTGACCTGTCATTTGAAGACAAATTGAACAGACTGACACAACCTTCTTCCTTTTAACCTGAAATGAAAAAATATATTAAAAATATTGTCCATTAATAGACAGCAGCATATGGCCATAAATTGCAATGCTGCTGTCTGATATAGTCCTAAAGAAGAGAGCAGAAGTACAGTTGATTCACTTAGAATATCTTTGTGTAAACTCAGCTTTAAAGTTTGAAACTAAATGTCCTTATTGTACAGTTTTTGACTTAGTGCCCCATCACTCCCCCTCCCATTCCAAGTCATTAAGTAGATGTTATGTTTTGTTTTGTTTTGAGCAGTAAGAATGTAATAATTTCAATCTTTTGTCAGCTTACCCCTGGACAAGTGTATATTGCAGTTTGAGGTACAGAATGGTAAAGGGGTTCAAATTGGTGACAAAGCCAGCATATAAATTCAAACATATATGTGTATACATTTAAAAGAACATTTGAATTTTGACAGAAAACACTGAAGACATGAAATTCATGGTTACAAGTGAAATGTACCATATGTCCTCCAGCACTTAGACACAAAGATCACATTAACAGAGTAATTAAAGGGCACCCTGTTGTGGCTAGGTGGTGGAGGACATATGGTGTATCATGACTAACCATGAATTTTGAAGTTCTTATTGTTTTTGGTCATAACCTTGTTTGCTTTTAACATAATGTAGTTTCTGTGCATTAGAATTTGTTTGATGTGTTGGATGTTTTACTTCCAGCGCAAAGTCCTTTTTGAAGATGTGAGCCTGAAAAATTCATGTTACTTATGAATCTTCTATTTTAATCTATAATAATTTAAAACATTAGCATCCCAAAACACTGACTTATTATTCATAAAGGAGTAGCACATGTGTTTGTGGCTATTCTTTTTTTCACACTTGTACTCTTTTACTACCAGTGCAAGACATAATACATGACACAGAGATGCTTGGAAGTATAGACAGTTGCAGTCAGATTCTGCAGTTTTCTCCTGCTCCTGAAAATAGAGTAACTAACGTTCTGCTTCTTCCTCTTCCTTTGTTACTAATAGCATGTGTTATGCAGTCAAATTCAGCTGAGAATTTTACTGATGATGTGTAAAGCAGAATGGATCTACTTTGCACAATTTCAGGTGAAAGATATCCAGCTGGAACATAAGAAAAAACATTGATTTATCTGTAAACATGTGTTACTCAGGGACCCAGGCGGTTGTTAAAGGCACTATATTTACATAGCTGAATATCTAAACATAGGCATCCTCTGTATATGTGAGTCTGTTAGAGACTGAAAATCTGTGCATAAATAAGCCTATTGTTTTTAAGCAAATAGAATTCTGAAAGTTTTAGTCTAAGACAGCAAAGTCAAATAGCTGTCTCACCGTGAACTATTAGCTGAAACTAGTTATTTGACATGCTTTTTTTTTTTTTATGGGGCTAATCAGTGTGAAATTTGAGGCTAACCTTTAGAGGGCTATGATGAGGTGCTGAGTACCTGGGAAGATCTAGGTTTATCAAGATTTAAGTCTTAGGCTACTTATTGCACCTGAGAGGCCTGATGCTCCAAGGTAGCCATGTAGGTGCTGATCTAACTCAGTACCCAGATTTCCATTGTGAGCAGCCCCTAACATCTGTCTTTTTTACATGTGTGTATGAGTGCACTAAGCCAGCCCGTAACAATTGCACAGTGAATTTTTGCCAGCAGTTGATGTGGTGAATGTCCTTAAACCAGTTCTGAATGTATGGTAAACCATGACTTTTCTCCTTTTTATTCCCTAGTATTTAAGAAACTAAAGCTGTTTACTTAGAGCATAAGTTGAGAATATGTATATTTTTCTTCTGCCTCAGTCCCAAGAAATTGCCTCAAACAACCAAATTATGTTAATACTCTCATTCTATGTTTTCAAATCCGCCACGGTTTGCATTGAATACCTGAATGTTCACAGTATCAGACATTTCAATCTGCTAAAACTACTAAAAGTTTTCAAAATTATGTAGCTATTCATACAGCTACATTTCTGGTATTTTTCTCTTTTTTTTTTTTTTAAGCGGTGTTTTGCCCACTATCTTAAATAGAAAAATGTTTAATTTAGCTGTGGGATATTTTTTGTTAGAAACAAAACACTTGTCTGGGCCTAGAACAATTATAGTCTGTAATGTCTGGATAATGCAACGTAGCCAAGTGTAACCTTTAATTAGGTTTGCCTTCAGAACATTGCCAAATGAGAATCTGAATTTGTACAAGCATCCAGATCTCCTTTTTGGCATCTTGTTTAGTATCTGAAAGAGCTTGTTTTCAGCTGTTATTTTATGCTGTTGGCTCTAAAGGCACCATTACTGTTAGTGGAAACTGTAGAAGAAGGTTTTATTTCTGAAGGGCTCTTTTACAAATGGACTTTACTGAAATCAGAATTTCCTCAGTGGAAAATTTCTGTGATTTCATCTTCAAATCTAATGAAAAGAAATGTTCAACTTAGGAAAAAAAAAAAGAAAAAAGAATATTACGATTGTTTATTCTCCCAAATGATGGGGTGGTTCATTTGGTCTTTACGATTTTTTATTCTTCTTGGATTTTCATACACAAAAATTGAAATGTGAACTACTCAATTTCTCTGTTTGGACAGAGAATGTCTTAAAAAGAGTTATCTGGGAATCTTTTCATTAAGTATGTTAAAACCTGTAGCTCTCATCCAAGGCTATACTTCAACATAAACTCTCTGACATGAGAAGTTAAGCCTTATTCTCTTTCTCTCTCTTTTTTTTTTTTTTTTTTTTTTTTTTGTGGTCCCCTCCTTCCATCCCTTAAATTTTTTCTGTTTTTGGAAATATTTCTGTTGATTTCCCTTACATATTTATTTAAATAAATAGGAATAAGATGTATTGCTTAGCAAACCAGTATTGATTAACTTGCTGAATTATTTAATTAACAGTCTAAACACACAAAAATAGAAAAACTCACACTGATAACTTGAAGGAATATGCAACATAAGACACAACTCCCTGTTGAATGCAAAAAGCAGTGGTCAAGGTTATGCTAACTGCATATTATGCTGATTCCAGGGTCAGCCAGCAGGAAAGCATGAGGATATATCCTCACAATGTTCCTTTGGTTGAACAAAGAAATATGCTGATGCTCCACAGTGTTTCTTTGGGATTTAATCAAGGACATGAAATTTGAAAAATAAATAATGTTTTGTTTAGGGAAGCTTATTGTAGAAGCTACTACCTTTTTTTTTTTTTCCCTCTTTTTTTTTTTAACCTTTCTTCTTTCCTTTTTGTTGACAATCGTTATAGTGGTAAACAGAAAATCTTCCGAGCAATCTTACACTGAAATGATAATGAAGTCTTCTTTTCTCTGTCTTGTAGCAGTGGCCAATGAAGAGTTTGACAAATTTCAGCACTACTTATTTCTGGTGCTGAGTTTGCTGTTTTCCTAATCTCTATTTAAGGAAGTTTAAGGGTTAGTTTTCATTTAGTAATGTGATGTGATTGAAAAAAGAAGCCTTGTTAGATTATTATCACTGCAAGATTTTAAATAAAAATTCACAAAAAAGAAATAATGGAAATGTTCATATCTTTAGTTTCATTTCTTTGCAGTTATTCAACTGCAGGATTTAACCTACTTGCAAATGCAAGGAAATACATGTCAGAAGATTCAAACCTTTATTTTTTCTCAACTGCTGTTTGATTTAAATTAGTGCTTGAATGTTATTTTTAAGTCCTTTGTATCCTTTGGAATATTTATATAGACTGCTAGGGAACCACTAACATTAAAGAGGAAAATAATTTCTGCTTTGTACAGAATCCTAAAAATCCAACGGAAACTTTAACAACTGTTGTTAAGTATTCAAATCCAATTGTTTAATGAAGATGTATTAACAAGTGAGTTTTCTGAATGTCACTTTAACATCACTCTTCTCAAGGCAGCTGTTTTTAGGATGGAAAAACAACATTATAAATCAAAGTCTATTTGGCAATGTATAATGGGAGATGAGAACACTCACAAATTCAGCTTAGAGAGCTCAGGGCCTCAACTCGCTCTTAGGTATATATTGTCTTAAAAGGAAGGATCTGATCCCAAAGATTGCAACTTGTTGTAAACGTGCATTTTTTATGTTTATACTTCCTTATTTTTTAGGGATGTGAAAATATAAATTGATATGGTGTGTGTATGTATATAATTGGAGTATAGGACATTCTGCTAGCTTCACAGGGTAGCTTAGGAAAAACAGTGTGTACTCATATTTGTGTATACTACTTGAGGATACTAATAGCATATCCAGCTACTCCCTTCAGAGAGCTTGCCATTTAGAGACCAAATCAAAGCCTTTCATAAGTGGACTGGTGTGACCAAGACTGTGTCATGTGGTGCACAAACGTATTGCACCAACTTTTACTGTGGTAGGGCATTTGAACTGATGCTGACATTTTTTTTACTTTTTCTCCCAATCTGACATTCCCAGCTCACTCTAAGCAGCATCTGTGCAATTCTGTTGTCTAACTCAAGCATCTTATCTCAGCAAACACATCTCAAACTCAATACGTTATCAACAGGACATAGCAGTATTAAAGAAAGCAGTGGATTCAGGCAGTGTTCAAACTTAATTGCAACTCAAGATTGAATATTTTTCCCTTCCAAGTTGGTGTTCACACAGCTCTAAACATTAACTTCTCACATACATTTAGGAGGCAAGTCAGACACTGTAAATGAGCAATGATAAAATATTGGAATAACAGTGATATATTGGGAGTTTTTTAAACATCTATTTATAGTGTGCTTTCTTCTCCAAGGATTGGGGGAATAGAAGCTAGGATTTTCTTCCTTTCCTTGATGAGTGTTAGCAATGCATATTTGCTAAAACAGTTTCACATGCAATAACTTATGGTATCGTACTCCTGGTACAGTACCTTATGGCATATTATTTAATGTTTATAAAGTTTTCTGATTGCTTCCCAGATAATTTATTTTTATTGGCAACTTGCTTTGTGTGCTCATATGGAAATGAAACTGAAGAAAGGTTATTTTATATATCTATAGAATCTGCAAACTGTTTAGAATTAATAATAAACTGTTTAGCTGCTGGTACTGAATATGACTTTAATAAGTTGAAATCATTTTTTTTTTTAACAAGCTGGAGAATTCTAGCTGAGAAAAATTGCATTCTATGAAATTAAAATAGTACCAGGAGGATACCTTAGAAGTGTCTTACCTAAAAATGACAAGACATGAATGTTCCTGGAGTCATTTTCAGTCCATCTGCACAGGCCTAAGATAATGTTTTCTATTTAGGCCATGAAGAGTAGACTCAGTGCAAGTTAGAGATGTTATTTCTTACTGTCCATTGATAAAATATTTCTGAGTTATCTTCATTTTACTTATATGCATCAGTTCATCTGGGCACTCGCTCTGGTAGCTACTCTTTGTTTGCTGCCAAGTATAACTGCAAGTCCCAGAGCCATCAGCAGCTCTGGCTTTATAGACCCTTGTTTAAATCACAGTTAAAATCCAATCTGAGGTAACACTGCTATTCTGTTTTTATAGTGTTATGTCTCATTTATGATAAAAAGAGAGATGACTTATCAAATAAAGAAAATTTGTAAGGGCCTTTCCTGCATAAAAAATATAACCACAGTAATCTCTGTTTTAATTTAGAAAATACTTGCAGCACTTCAAGTAGGATTATTAGATAGAAATTCTCTGAACTGAAATTATATTACAAAGGTGTATTTGTGCAAAGGTGCATTGTACAGCATTTTCTTTAGCAGATGTTTTGTTGTTTTGTCACTGATTTTAATTAAGAACCATGTGCCTAGCCGTTGTATTTTACATGGTCTAGTCACGTAGAGGGTCATTTTACAAACTCCTTCACCCCAAAGGAGCAGATGGTTTGAAAAGCTAGACTTAGTGTGACAAAATCCAACATCTTGCTGCTTCTATTGTTTAGAACCTTGCCCTTGTTTTACGTGGCATGCTATCTAATGCTCTGCCTGTTCCACTTCTAATTTGCTCAAGTGGAGTATTTTTATTTTCTGTTGCATTTCTTGGGAAACTATATCAGAAACCATATCAAACAAGCTTAGCTCTATACTGAAATGATGTTACCTATTTATTTATTTATTTTGCTTTGTCTTTTTCTTTTGCTACAAAGCCAAAGGTTGTTTTGTAGTTCTTTCTTGTACTCATTATATTTCAAGTTATTGCTAAGATTCATAGTGAGTCTCAAGAGAGTTGGAAAAGGGTAGATATAGGTGAGCAGCCAGGAAAGGCAAGAAGAGAAAACTGCAACAAGTAATCCCAGTAGTAATAAAATGGATCTCCTAGAGACAGGGGGTTAAATATGGGTATACAAAGAGACATCTTATACATTTTGCTCATTCAAAATATACTTCAAATGCCAAAATAATCTTTTCTTCTCTCTTTATGAATTGATTCCAATTTGTTAGTCAAAGTTTGTAATGAAATGACTCAAACCATGCCCTTGTTTCACCAAGCAGTTTGTTACAGCATTTTTATTAATTATATTCAGACTGTAAGAACTGTCAGAATGTAAATTCCTAAGGATAATTTGCCAACATCTATCACTGGATTAGAAACAGCACTGCAAAACCTTCAGCAAAATAGATAATATTCCATCATAAAATCAATAGAACTAAGCATTGTCAGCATAGTGCTAATAGTTCCAGCTAAAACAATTTATAATTTTAAAAGAAAATATATTGTAAATAGAAGACAGGCAGCATTTTTTTTTCCTCGTGTATCCACTTGAAAAATACAACCCCTAAACAGGATCAAAATGTAAGCATTTTACTGCTAGCTTGTGTTTGTCAGCCCTGCATGACCTCCCTCCCTTTACCCTTTTTTTCCTACCACATTTTCCTGAGTTGAATAAATAGAGTTTATCTTTTGTGAACTATACAATGTTCTACATATTGATCACCTCACTAATGGCATTGGCTGTACACGAGAAAACAGCTTATTTCCTCTCCTCCTCCCATGGAAAAACTGCTTTTAGGAGGACTGAAATATACAAGGGAAGTAAAATGATATCTATGCTCATAATTGTGCAGGAAATGCTACTTTCGTTGATGCTGAGATTATCGTGCACAACTGTGGTTATTTGGTATTGCATCTCACAGAGCAGACTTCAAAGTAATAGTCGTATAAATGCTGCAGTGACCCCAAAATGTCGGTCTGGACTACAGTGTATCTCTGAGAAGCTTCTGGTCTTGACTGACAGATGCTAGATAATAGACTTTTAGGTTCCTTTTTTGGTGGTCAATAATCATGATGTTGCTCTTAGTTTCTTGTTAGTTTGAAAGATTTTAGCTTCAACTTTCAATCTTGGACCTTGGCTAGAAGATGGCTACAGAAGTAGGATTTATTCTGAGTTCATTGCTAGGGTACATACCCTTATTCCAGCACTGCGTTTGGGTTTCACTGGACTCACTGTCACTTCAGAGATCTCTTAGGTGGCATTACTTTGATTTCTGCAGATGCCTTGTTAGCTTTATGAAACTGTGAATTCCTTAGTTGTTCAATATTAGTAACTGAATACAAGTCGCATGAAATTTAGGCTGTTTTGATGCATCAGCTCTTATATAAACATATACCTACTCACTATCTTTCTGTAATTCATGCTGTTGAGTGTTTGGCCCAGCTGGGATGCTAAGTAGTTGCCATTCCTTGAAGATCATCCAGGTTCAAGTGTGATAGGTCAGTCATTGAGAAGTCCATGTTCTTGATGGGATTTTGACTGTAACTGTGTGTAGTTGTTGAAATGATTTTCTTCTGTAACTGCAAGGCTTATTTTTCAGGGCATCTTTGAATGCAGACAAACAGTGCAGTGATCTGCCAAACTGTAATTAGAAGGAAATAGACTCATTCTAAGAAGTGTAAACAGTGTGCTAAAGGTAATAAAAATATGGTCCTTAAACAGATCAGTCTTCAACCCCGAACAGGATTTGAGTTTGCACAGAGTTTAATTGCTGTGGTGAGACTCAGCATCTTGCAGGACTATGCATTTAGTGTCCTGCAGTAACACATGCAGTTTATATGGATTTGCCAACAAATTCATGGAATTTTTGTCCTCAGCTGTATCAGCTCCCTGTTGCTTGTTAACATGTTTGGCCAGGAAATTCATGGCATTTTTAGGTCCTCAGCTGTGTATTAATCAACTCCCTGTTGCTTGTTAACATACTTTCTTTTTCCTATCTGTGATCACAGTTTATCCTTTATGAGCAAAATTTGAAAACCTTGGCATACCTAAAACTTATGTCCTAACTTCCTTTCTCTTAAAGGCAAAAGCTATTTTATTTTATTTTATTTATGGTGAGAAGGGTAAACCAGGTAAACCAGAGAGATCATGGAGTCTCCATCCTGGAAGACACATCCTGCTGCATTGAACCTGCTCAGCTAGACTAGGCTGTGTCCAGAGGTCTCTTCCCAACCTCAGCCATTGGTTTTTTAAAGTCCAGAAAGAAAAAATAAATGAGAAGCAAAAGATTTTCTTGGTTAGACTAACAGCTTGCTATTTAACTTAAAATATGTACAGTCATTTTTCTCTGAATCACTTTTATAATTATTTTGATATATTTTGTCATGTATTATCATTTTGAAATATTGGCTCATTCAGAAACATTTTTTTGTTTTGAAAATGTCTTTTTGTTATACTTCCAGGATGTGTAATGAAAACATGAGAGAGAACATTTGCCTATGTCGTTTCTAAATATCTTTTATATGAATTTCTTTGCACTACAAAAAAACCTAGTTCTCTTATAAAGAAATATATATCAGTAAAGTCTTTTCTCTGAGTAAAACTCAGACAGATATAAAGTGTTTCTCTAATAATTTATCTCCATTTTTTATTTTTTATTTCGTTTTATACCTCTGCTTAACATGAGTGCTGAATTTCCCAGGATTTTTTATTATGGTGCACTAATGCCAGGAAGTTCCTGCAGTTAATTTTTAAGGCTGTATACTTTCTAAATGGAAATATAGCTTCTGAGGACAGTTGCTGGAAAGACAGGTTCGTATGTAAACAAATCCTGCTAGGGATGTTCTATTAGCAATTTCTTCTGTATTCCAGTGGGATATTTCCTCTCTTCTCTATTTCTGCACCTGTTTATGAGATCTAATATAAACTGGCAACTGACGTGACTTAAGGGATCTTTTGAAGACCTCTCGATCACTTTATTCTTTAGAATCCAGTCCTACAAACCCATAAGGAAGAATGTAGGTAGGGCATCCTACAAACACATAAGGAAGACTGTACTTGGACATCTCCATTTACATCATCACCTAGTAACTTTAGTTTTGCATTATGCTTTTATATTAATGCTTTTTTTTTCTTTTCTTTTTTTTTTTTTTTCTTTTCTGTAAGCTATTCGACTGTGTGTGTGACTGCTAAACCAATCTGTAGGAGAATATAACGAGTACCTTTGGTTATCTTACTTCAGGCATTCAGAATTTTGAAAATAAAAAATATTACATCTATCATATATGTGCATTCTGGAGAACATTCTCCTCTCGAACAAAAACAACCAGGAGCTCCATGTTATGTTTCTAGGAAAACAAAATAAATATGAATGACAGTGCATCTACCATCATTATTGGCTATTGTTATTGGCAGCTGCAAGTCTTTTGGAGTTGTGAAGGTGACATAGGTGGGGCTGTAGTAATTGCTGGAGCACGGTAGTACGACATACCACTATCTGTATTTTTTTCCAGGTCGCTGCCTAACCTATTCCAAATACTTACAGAATGTCTGGATTTGCATATTAATTAGTCTGAATCAAATATTCACCACACCCATGTTGATGGGATTGGTTGAAGATCTGATTAACTTGCAAGTGATTTAGTCACTAAGCAGATATTTGTCCAACTGAAGGGATAATTTACCTTCAATCTGTATTTCTTGTTCCCTTTACACGGAATTGCTCCAAAGAAATGTCCAGTCTTGAGCCTTCACTGACCTTTTTTGCACAGTGTGAAAGTCTAACGTAGAGCAAAACTATCATTTTTGGATAAAAGAAAGAGTAAGCCACATTATCAAAAAGATATATGTTTTGATTTTGGAGAAAAAGAGACTATGAAAGTACTGAAGGTTTTCTATATTTTATTCTTAGAAATCTATTACTATCATCAACTAATATTAGTCTTTGGCAGTAATGGTTATGTTATAATAGAAAGAAAGCCAAGTAAAACGAGCTTGTACATGGTGTGGAGGGGAGCAGGTCACTTCCACTAAGCATACTGAGGCCCGCAGAAGGGACAGCTGCTGTACTGCAACTGAACCTTTCAGTAGAAGCCATGAGCGAGGTTACTGGAATGCTAAAAACCCATTCAGATAGTCAAAATTAGTAAAATACTCAGTATGGTGTAAAAATGAGAATAAGATCTATGTGTATTCCTAAGGAGAAAACTATGAGTTCTATAAGCATAACAAAACCCAAGCAACAATGCACAATTTGTTCAATAAAATCATTAAAAATAATGTAGTAGTATATTGGTAACATGCTCTTATCAAGAAAAAGTACCTAAAACAATAAGCTGCTTTCAATAAACGAGTCTTTAATATCTCTAAGCATTAGAAAATTTAATTTCAATTTTGGTGTTGTGATGGGGAAAGTAAATTAACTTGTGAAATTAATCATTTTATTTTTAATGAAAAAATATAAATACAGAAGCAATTCTTAATCTATTATATGACTTGAGGGGATGATGACTTATATTAAAAATACTATTCTGCTGGAATTTCAGCTACTATGTGAGATAATTTAATTTGTATCATTTGCATATGAAAATATGCAGTGAACTAGCAGCAAAATAACCTTTACACAATTTTATAATAGCATAAAATACATGACACTTTCAGTTATTAAGCATAAAAATGCTCCAATTTTGCAAAGAAAATACTTTATATAATTCAGAAAAAAGTGAAGTTAAAATAGTTAATAAGAACTTGTATCAGATCCTTGCAATTTGCTTTGTTATCAGTCAGAGATCTGAATTAGTTAAAGGTATTTTCAATTATTTTATTCTGTGGCTTTTTAATTAGTTTTCTGATGCAGAGGTGTATTCTGTGCTTTGCATGCTTTCCAGTAAGGCCATCTTCACAATAGCCCATATAATCTTCTGGAGATGGACATGATAGAATGGATTATATCTATGTCTTACATTCCTGTTATGTGTTATTATCTTCCTATGGAAGTCATTTTCTCTAACAACCATTCTTCACTGTCATTTGAATATCTTGCTAATAAATTAACAATCAGCATTCTTCATTAATGCTTGCTTTATTATTATCATTGAGGACTCTCACTGTGCTTTTAGCTACAGAATATGTGGACTATTTTTCATCATTATTTTGTCTCAATTCCTGGTACATCCGTTGCAATAAATGGATAGAGAGCGTTAAGAGTTCTCTTGGAATAGGTTTGGATGAGGAGATGATCAAAAATATGCTGCTGAAAATGCTAAGGAATGTCCTTTCCTACCTGATCTTAACATGATTTGGGCACGTTGGGCATGCTTCTTAGATGCCTAATTAATGGTTAGGAGTTATTCTATAGCTTATCTTAAATTCATCCCTATTAAAATGTTCTTTATCAAGTATGGGTTTTTTGTTCATTTTTGAAAGTGGTTCTGTCTGTCCTTTCATCTCTGCTGGGTGAAGGAAATGGTCCTGGGTCACCCAAAGCACATGTTTGTATTCTAGCCAAAGGACCACTGTCACAGTTTTGAAAATGTTCATGAAAAGAGTATTTCTGAATTTTGGTAGCCAGATAATTCTCTAGTCATTTTAAAATTATATTCCTTATTTTCTCAATCCTCTACCCAGACCCACTCTGTTGACTCAGATCATATGTTGGCTAGATCTTACTCTTTTCTTGAAGCATACATCTTGCTGCATGTTTCATTCTCCCCTTAGCAGTCTGTTATGCAGCCCTTCCCCATCACGTTTATTAGAAACAGCCTCTTACCAAAAAGTTGGCACTCTCCTCCTGTGTTTACAGAAAATTTCCCCAAGCATTTGGCCTACGTTTTAATTGGCTTCTGGAAGGTTTTTTCTTTTTTCTCTCTTCTTTTTTTAAAAATAAAATAAAATATTCACATATATATAAATATATATATGTGTATGAAGATATCTTGTTGAGGAGGTAGCAGCATCTTGCTACATTTGGTGAAAGCCAAGAGGAAACAATGTGAGTTGAGGAATTTCTTCCTCATTGCATGTGCCATTCTCAGGATGCATAGCCCAAAGCAGAAGAGGAAAACTTCCTTTTTTCTTCTCCTGTTTGTACTCTGTTTTGAATAGTTTCACATATTCCAAAGTTGCAGTTTTACATAAATACAATTATTATCCCACTGTAAATTGAAGTTGCACACTTCTCATGATATGCCTTACAGTACTACTGCCTTTGTTATCTGCTTTGTGTTTTCCTTATTTTGTGAATTTTAGGCAGAAGAATGGAGAATAGCTTCCAAGAAGGAAACAAGATAAAATGAAATGTTGAAAGACTGATAAGAAAAATATGCAGATCAGATATAATTACAAGTAAAACTTGTTTTTTTTTCCTGCTCCCACTATCAAGATAAAGTGTAAGAGGTGACATGTTAATTCTATTCTGATGTTGATTCCTCATCTTCCCATTTTATCTCACAAAAGGATTTCATTCTATGGCACAGACAGTTTACTTCTGCAAAGAGAAATGGATCACAAACCTTCACATTTCTTAGCTTTTGACAAACTAGAAATCAAATAAAAAAATCTATTAAAAGATAAATTAGCTTGATGCTCCTGTATGTTCTCAGGATAGATATGCACACAAGAAAAATGCATTATCTCTATCTAAAATGATAATATGTGGATATTAACCTTTTAAAAATAAAATTAAAATGCCATTTTCTGCACTTATAGAAGGTACTAAAATTTTGGTAGTGTGATTCTATGTGGGGTTTATACTGTCTAGCTAGTAAAGGAAACCTTAGCTTGTCGAATAAATGCTTTTTATAGAATACAATCTCTTTAATTGGTCAGCAAACCAGCTAACTGTGATGCGCCCTTAAGAGTGTCTTCTATAAATTTTGCAGATTAATCAGAAGTGAAATAGAAAAAAAAAATAATAATCCCCTTTGAAAGGCCAAGGGGAGACAAAAACCTTTTACCCGATTTATCTTGTATGTCTCTAGTGAAACCCTGACTAGCCTGAAGCATTCACAATAAAAGTTGGAAGAGAAGAATGAGCAGTGTTGCAGTCAGTCACACAGTAATTCCTCTTGGAAAAACTTTGGACCCAGCTGCCCCTTGCGTCAGTATCTCCTTGTGATTTTAGGACAGGTCTTGATAGACTACTTTTGTTACACCCTAGGCAGATGGCCTCTGGAGGGTCCATGTGTTTCTTCTGGAGACCAGGAATCAAGGTATTTCTTTTTCTCTCCATTGTTCCCACTTCCATATTCACTGTCTGATAGATCAGTGCTGCAATTTCATAGATTTATTGGTCTGAGTGTATAAAGCTCAGTGTGTGTGATTGCCAAATGCAGTACCTCAGTGTTCTCTCCCTTTTTTGTTTTTTATAACAAAGGCTAACAAAGGCTTTCTTCTTCATGCCTCAGGTATAACATTGCCTCTTCTTCTAAATCTTATGGATTTCTGTAAAATATGTGTTTTGTTTTAATACTTATTGTGATTCTCTTTTGTGCATTGATCTTTATATCTTTCCCTATATAGTTTGGAATTATTGTGACTAGTAGATTTCCTGAGGACAAAACCCAAAATCCAGGTTTATGCACCAGAATTGTGTCTATTTACACTCTTTTGGCTGTGATTACAAGTCTTTTATCTGAATTGCAACTTTTTTAATTTAAGATACAATGCAATTAGATGAGAGAAAGCGGGCTTTTTTTTCTCTTTTTCTTTTTTTCCCCAGCAGACCAGCCGTTTTTGCTATCCTTGCTTCCTTAGGAATGGCATCAGGCAGAACTATTCAGCAAGGTTACCAGTAGTTCTGGAATAATTTCCATCTTTAGAGGCTAGATGCTGATAACCAGAGCAGCGTGGTCGTGAATACTCTGAATACTGAATTTTCTCTGTGTTTTTAGTGACAGTTGAGCTGTTTGAGGATATATGACAAAACATAACTGACGTATGCTAAAGGACTTGAATCAGACAGATACTTTCAATGTCACATACCTGGCATTTATTGGAATACCTATTCTAATTGATGTCACTCACATCATTACGTGTCTCTGTGCGGCTCTATGCCGGTTCTCTTCCAAAAACTGTTATCTGTTGCTCTATTCTGGGCATTGATAGGAAAGAGTCCATTTTCATGTTACTGAAAAGAGACTCCTGATGGCGTACTGAAACCATTATGTACTGTCCAACTACATGTAGGTTGCTCTGCAAGTAATGCCTCCTATTTATTTCCAGGGAGACTGCAACAGCTACTAAGAGCACAATAGCAGTATTTGATAGAGAAAATTATGTTACAAAGCACTATTTTTCAAGTTACCACCTTTAGCTAAGCATTTTTACCAGCAACGAATAAAAGCCTCGTTAACATCTTCACCAGAAGCGGTGACCCATTGCCATCACTGCTGCACCATCTCACTGTGCTGACATCCACTGTTTGGTATTTCTGTGTTTATTCCCTGTGGCTCCTGAGGAGAATCAGGAAAGCAAGAGGTCCAAGCGCTGCCCTCCTTGCTGTGGCACTGCCTCTCTGCAGCCTCGTCTTTCAAGTAGGGCAAATGGTGCAGGCCATCTGTATTTACACCAGTTCTCTCAGCAGCTCTCAGAAAGCTTTTACATTGCTTATATATGCAGTTCTTTAATTGTATGGAAATTCACCAGTCACAACTTTAATGAACAACTTTTCTTGTATTCAAATGAATAAGACGTTGATGACTGCTTCTTTGTACACAGCAAATGGTACTTATATGAAAGCCTCAGTAAATCAACAGCGGAAGCTGATTTATTCACTAATTTGTTGCAATGGCTGTTCCCATGCTTATCATAACACTGTGTATTTAATTATCTTTCACTCTAATGCAGGTATATTTTTTTGGTTAAATCTCGAAGTAGGAAAACGGTGTTTGAGTTTTTCAGTGTGGTTTTCTGTTGTTGTCTGGGGGAGTGGAGGTGTTCTTTTTTCTTTCATTTTTCCTTTGCAGCTGGTAAAACTAGCAGAAACTAGCATGTGTCTAGTGATTAAGACTTTTTCTCTTTGTAATTGTCAGATTGATTGGGACAATTGAATGATAATGAAAAACAGCTTGTTCCCTCATTTCCAGAGGTGACACTTTCTGCATAATACTGCAAAATATAACAAAAGGGTTTTCTTGGACGCTGCTTAAAGTTAATTGACAGCATCTGTTGTTTGGAACAACGGAGAGAAATAGCATTCCCTTGGCTCTTGGGCACGTTACTCAGGATTAGGCACTGTCACGCCAGCTGATATCTGAATACAGTGTATCTATCCTTAGGGTCTTAGCTGGGCTTGCTCTTGTATCAGGCTTCCCCTTTGTAGCCATCCAAGTTGGAAAAATACACACGATTTGGTAAATTAATGATGGATTTCCTGAAAAATATATGATCATTAGAAAAAAAAAAAAAAAAAAAAAAAAAAAAAAGGATAAGATGAACTACAATAAACAGTAGGGTATGAAAATAATAGTTATGACCTGTCTTTTTTAGAAACATCTTTTATTTCAGAAGTCTAACTTCAGACTTCCAGTGCCATTTTATAACTGCTTGGGGTCTATATGTCTTTAAAAGCAGTGATCACCCTGGGCACAGCACTTGCTTGGACAGATGAAATTCTAAATAGATGTGAAAGAAATTTTCATTCTGCATTCCTCACAAGCAAAGATGCAGGCTTAATTTTGATCTTTGCTTGGTCATCTGAATTCTGCAAGCCTGACTATCATTAAATATGTACATCTTTCTATCTATTGGCAAACTTTTCCTTTTATTGCTGCTCTTTAGTCAGATGCGCGTTTTTCTTTATGAGATTTAATATTTCTCTTTTAAAGCATTGATCAGTGTCCAGAGTCACTTAAGACCAGTGGAAAAATCAATAGGGAGCGCTCATTGGCCGCCTTGGCGGCGGCTGCTGCAGCTGAGCACCAAGAAAGCAGCGATTTGATTTGATTTTGCATTTCCAAGTCATTCCCTTTCTCTGTACTCTCTGTCAGTAAACTTTGAAATTGCTGATTTGAAAATAAATGAACATATGTTACTGTTTGAATCTTTTACTGCTTTTGGTACTTAGCGCAAAGTGGCCTGCACAAATATTAGCTTTATTGTTGCTTAGATGGCTGCAGGTGTGTGGCGAACTCCAAGATGAACTCAAGGTCAGATATTTTGTGATGTAAACTCTTGAAGCTGCGATTTGTGTTTAGATGAAGGGTTCATCAATCAGTGCATGTTAATGAGCCAGTTTTGTCATGTAATTCTGGCAAGTAATTTGAAATTTTGCTGTTTCACTCCTGTGTTGAATTCAGTACTGTCAACAGTCAGATATTGAACTGATTGTAATCATGACCAAGGAAATATTTCCTATTTTATGATGTAAAATGCAGAATGCTGTAACGTAAAATATGCTTCACGATGCAAAATATAACAAATTGCCTTCTTTTGTTTTTCTGATCTCTTTAGGTATTGATAAAATTGCTGAATTGAAATAGAACTAGATTTCTGTTCTGTGCAGGTTGGATGTGGCACTGTATTTTATGTGTTCATGAATGTAAATAATGCTTTGGGAAGGGACTAAAAATGCTAAATGTTCCAATAAAATACAGGCTTGTTGTGTCCTGTGTTAAATTAGTTGGCTTTAAATTGTGCTTCTGCCTTTAATATATATCTGCCTGTCTGTATTGATGTATGTTCACCTGCATAGTGTATACAATAATTTTTCTACTAATGCTTATTTTGTATTTGTAATTAGGAGTAGCTAAAACAAAACAGAGCGTTGTGTTCTGTTTCAGAATTAAGCTAACCTAAGCACGCAAGGATTGCGTTCTTTTTGGTATTGACTGGACTTTAACACTTGTTGTAATATAAATGCTGTGGTATTCACACATCAGCTGCAGATCCAAATGGTGTTTGAAAGAGAAGCTCTAAAGATTTAATATATTCATACAATGTTAACAATGCTACTACAGTACTGAGATACATAGATTTTAGAACTATGTAATTTGAAAATGCTTAATGTAATTGAAAAAAATCTTAATGCTACAAATACTGGTAGGCAAGTTTGGGATATACATTGCTCCCGTAACATTTTCTCTTCCCTTTTGGACTGGTTAGGGCTGATCTCAGCAGTGTCAGTAATTATTATTCTGATTACTTGCCCCTGAAAGGCATTTGCTTGTACCTGTGGGGACAGAGAATCCATTTGCCTGGCGCCGGGGAGTCGGAAGCACAGGCTGGCGCCAGTGAAGAGAAGGGAAAGATGATTAATATGTCTTATAGATTCACTGCCTCTTCACTTGTCCTAGACCTGCCAGTAATTCCACTCCCCTGTGGTTCCACCTTGATCACAGATAATGGAGGCAGATTGAAAGTTTGAAGACACAAGCCTTTCTCTCCTCCTGAACTGACATTACTCACCCAGGCTAAATGAGCTGTACAACCACCGGCACCTGCCGATGGGAAGGCATCTCAGTGCACTTAGCAGTAATGCTGCAATAAAGCAGCAACTGTACTCTAATTAACTGGGTTTCTTTTCTTTCCTTTTTTCTTTCTTCTTCTTCCTCCCCTTCTTTTTTCTAACTGCACAGCAGGCTGCCATTAGCAAAGCTATGATATTGCAGAGGAAACAGTAACAGAACTGTTTCTTCACCTATAGAATTCATTATGGTACATACCTTTTCCTCTTTGTTTCATTACCAGAAAAGTATAATGCAAGCTTGTTTTGTACCAGTCAGGGGGCTGTAGCCAAATTATGAATTTCAATGAAAAAAAGCCAAAAAACTATGTAAAGAAAACTATATTGCTATCTATCTTTTTAAAGATGAACATGACTTACTTATTCATTTATTTCACTTAAATGGGACTTCATAGGCCAAATGTCAAAGAAGAATAGTATGGGACCATCTTTGCAGAACGACTTTTAAGATAAGTGTATATATTTTTACAGGTTAGAAAATTAGTTTTATTTTTTGAGAATAGAGGAACAGCAAAGAGTAGGGTATTTACCTTATTTTTAAGGAGATGTGACACCAATCTGTAAAATAACATATACATAGACAGTAAAATAATGTTATACATATACACTTATATATGGGTGTATATATATATATATATATATACACGCATGTGTACTTGCCCATTTTGCAGCTTACTTTTAGATAAATGCCTTACTTTGAATTAGAAGAGTTATCAGTTAGAGATAAAATGACATTTTTTCTTTCTTAACCAGGGCTGTATAAAAAGGTTTAGCAATGGGAAAAGGCATTGTCGTATATATTCTCCAGAGAGATAAGTCATAGCAAGAACCTCTGAAAATAAGCTTTTCTTGTGTGTCCATGAAGTTCTTTGCTCTGTAGTTTTCTGTGGCTGAAGGACTGAACATTTTACAAAGATATCTGGCATTTTTAAAAGTCTTTGATTTCTTGGGAGGAAGTTTGAAAATCCGTAATGGGCACAGTAATTTTAATGTGCTTTTGGCTTGTTTTGATTTGAAAGGTTTGTAAAAACACATTTGTATTTTCTGGATAGTGCATTACTTTTTAAATCAAGTTAAACAATGTGGTGAATGTAATTGCACTTCTGATATAGATAGTCTAAGAATCTTTGTGTAATAAAAATGTATTCCAGTTAAAAAAAAAGAGATCCATGTAGTCTAACTATTAATGCAAATGCTGAAGAAGACCAGAAGGTCAAGCTAGAGAGCTAAATTTTGGCAGAAAGCCTGATTTCATGTGAGAAAATTGATACCGTTTTAAAGTATCTAGGATGTTATTATGTGGAAGGAAGAGAAGAATAAATGAAGTAGTCCAATGTATTTTAAAAATGTAGTAAAACTGGGAGTTCAAATCTTAAAAATCAAGGCTTTAGCAGAGTAGCTATGAGATGCTGTATAAAATAGGAAGCGCTCATATGTTACAAGGTCATAAAGAGTAATTTTGTTGGCAGCAGAGAACACAAAACCTGAATTAAAAAAATATCTCCGTCATTGCTCATCTCATGTAGCCACTGAAGAGGCATCAGTTTGGGGATGATCTTTGAACCTCCAATTTATGGTCCTGCTAGCTGGCTTCTTGGAAGAATTAGCTAATGTAGCGCTAGGGACAACCATATTCAAGGAGAGAGAATTGGGGTTATTGTGAGAAAAAACATGGCCCATTCATATGGAAATTCTGGGCTCAAAAGTTGTAAAGGTCACCAAGCTACTAATGGATGAAGGTTGATTTATTGTAAGAAATAATGGAGAAATGTTGTAGTGTTTTTTCAAGGCAAAAATACTAATTTTAGTTAAAAAAAGAAAAAAGAAAAGAAAGGAAATAAAAAAGCCATGTCATGTTGGAATTTCATTATTAGTCTATGCTCTATTGAGAACTTCATAGCTGTGATCCATTAAGTATTGTCAGACAAAGGATAAATTCCACTGGTCTCCTAGGATCAAGGGCTCTTTCTTCATTGAATTAAAGAACCTGTAAAAAGGGTATTATCTTCTTAAAAGTAAAAACATATGAAGCACCTTTTAAAATAAATTTCTTGACAAACTCACAGTTTTAAGTGTAATATAAGTGATAAGATATCTGGTTTAAGGTATCTTAATAAGTGGCAGTGTTATCATTTAAAAGCAGGAAATGGAGACCTGGAAAGATGAAATTACTTTCAAAATATCATAAAACAACATATGAGTAGAGCTGAAGACAGAGGACAGGTCTTCTGAAGTCCACTCTCCTATTGAAACCATAGGTTCCCTTGCCATTTCAGCTATATGAAAGGCATGCTCAGAAATGCAGTCCTTTCTTCACAGCGGTCAATCTGAAAATACTTGAGAGCTGCTAAGAAACAACCTGTACTTCACCAGTCAGGTTGGGTACAAAGCATTTTATAAGGATATTTCCTTTTTGGTTTCGGTGCCATTTGCATGAAGTGGTAACTAATTAGTTATTTTAACCGAGGGAAGTTCCATGGCACATGATTAGCTACTTCAGTTGCCAAGAAAGGCAAGGGCAGCTCTCAACGTTATAGGCAAATGTAGTTTTTTTATAGATTCTTGGAAAAGACAATAAAGTAACAAGTTTGAGTCTGAGAAAACACTGTCTATTTTATTTGTTTGCTTTTTTTTTTTCTGATAGTAACATATTAGTTTGATATTTGGTTCTTTGGTATTTACTACTAAACAAAAGGAGTAACTATGATTATGGTTATGAGTGGAAGAGCTGATCTGGCAGTGGATGGTAAAGTGTTAGAAAATATATAGGAGAGTAAAGTTCTTGACTGTATGTTACTTAAAACATTTAAGAATGGTCAACAAAATCTGCAGTATGGAACAATACGCTGTTCACACCATCAGTATGTCTTCATTTCTTACAGAGTTATGGGGAACAGACTTCCATTTCTTCATTGGATCTGTATGCACAAAAGATAAGGGTCTTCCTCAAGACCCACATTAATTTTCACTGCATAGTTTGGCATTTTATTGTTAATGCATTTAGAAAAATAAAATAGTATGTAAATACTATGTGTTTTTTTTTGTTTTTATGATGGCATCTATAGACTCTTCTGGGCACGGTTGTTGTCATGAGCGGTCCCTGTTTTACTACAGCAAGCAGTTCTTTCAGATAGGTGCTAGTGACAGCAAGCATCATACCTACTGTGTTTTCAGATTTAACTTTTTTAATAATGCTGTATGCTGGATATTGGAAGACTAGTCATTAAGTTTAGATGTATAATTTTGTACACAGTGCCACCTGGAGAATTTGGGAATAATGTTTTGAATATGCAATTATTTTTTATTCATTTTTCTTCCTCATATTTATTTATTTTATCTTTTCAAAAGTATTAGTGAGCTTGCCCTAAATCCACTGTGTTCAGTACAGCTACCATTTTGGTATATGAAACACCAGTTGCCTTATCAAGAAGATGGATCTCTTTGTAGGGACATGAGTGAGCATCCTGCATAACTGTAATTCTTAAAACCCAAGTTGTTAAAACCTAAGCGAAGTTGTTCAAGTCCTTATAGAGCGGCAGTCTGGCTTTGCAAGCATTTGTGGTTTGTAAGATCCTGTGTTTTGACTTATGGATTTCCTGGATGCTTAAAGTTCTGTGTCTGAATTTATCCCTAAGAGCTTCAGTCATAACAATATCAGTAGCTGAGTTCTAAGCAATGTGTTATGAGAAGAACTGTAAATTGGGTATTCCTCAGCCAGCTGTGCTGATCTGATGAGCACAGAAACTTCCTAGACTTTGCAGAAAACAAGTATTTATATGGTGGCTTGAGAGAGAACCATACCAAATTCTCTCTTCACAGGTGATTTCTACTGAGCTGCTTTCTTTCCAACATGTCTCTTAACCACTTCAGGTAAAATGAAGCATGTGTGTAAGGAGAGAGGCCATTCCCATCTTAGCCTAGCTAGCAGCAGAATGGCTGCTCCGTTCCCGGGAGACCACTTTGGCAGAGGGTCTCCTAATTATTGGCCTAACTACTAACAGTACATAACAAGTGACACTGCTGCTGTCTCCAAGGTCTGTGTGTTAGAAGAAAGGAAGTCTCCAAGTCTCCACTTTAAGTTGGAAGTGTCTAATTTCTTTCAACTCTTCAGGGACATGATGCATCTAAGATAGGAGGCAACAGCATGCAACATTAAAGTTGACTGTCCTCTCAGTGAAAGCATTGTCAAGCATTGGAAAACGCTGCTCAAAGTTGTGCAATCTCCATCTGGGAAGGTTATCAAGACTTGACTGAATAAAACTCTGAGCAACATGGTCTGATCTCACAGCAGACCCTGATTAAATCTGATGACTTCCTGAGGTCTCTTCCAATCTGAATTATCCTATGATCCTGTAGAGGATCATGGTCCCTAGAGGAGCAATGCATATGAAATGCCTGTGTCTTTGGCATTTTCTACTGCCTCTTACTGTCAGTGCTGACAGTAGTGTAATCACATTCAGAGGTGCCTAAGTCCCTCTGTACATTGGATAGGCAGAATACATGCTTTATTTAGATTTGTGATTGTTTTTCAGATTTAGTTCTAAACAACCATTCAATGTTCTAAGATTCTCTCATACAAAACCGCTTTGATCTTACAGATGTACAAAGCACGATGAAAGAAAATCAAAGTAACTGCAAGCATTCCTGCTTCATTATGATTCTGGGCAGATTTGTGGAGGCTTTCAAGAAAATTTGTTCCTGCATTGAGAAAACCCGGGGCTAGATTTTAGGGAAGGCTTACTCAGTTTATGGCTGACATCAAGGTCGTTAGAAATGTTTGAACTGTGCATATTTTCAACATGAAACATTATGGTTTTGAACAAGGGTTGTTTTGAGATTTTGTCTTTATTATTATTTACACAGGTGATTTGTGGTGGTGAGATTCACAGGATAGAATTTCTAATTTTGGAAGGATGTTATGGTAAACAAACTCACAATAAACAAATGCAAAGTAACATGAAATATTAATGTTTTCACAACCTTTCAATGTATTTTGTGGTGTTTTTTTCCACAAATTCAAAGAATAGTTTTCAAAGGTTCTTTAGGAGATAATCTCATACTACAAACAACATACTCAGAAGATTTTAATTGTCTTAGCCTTTATTGTTTTGATATTCAGTTTTGTTCAGAGATCTTATCATTCCACAGGAATGAGCAAAATTGGTGACGCTTTTATAATGCACTGTCATCATCAGATCGTCTTGTTTTTAAATAATGTTGATGTTTTAAAATAATGTTAATCAAATAGGTGATAGGTAACCTGTTTGAAAACTATGATATTAGTCCATTGGAAATGACAAAAATGCACTAAAAGCCATTCTCACTCCTTCAGTGGAGCAAGCTGGGGCAATTGCTTTGGTCTCTTAAGTTCATTAGATTCCCATTACAGTAGAGTAATGGGACTCCCATGACTCCACTGTGAGTCCTGACCAGAGTCAAGTTTTTCTCCAGCCCTACTATACCGATCTAAATGACTACCCACAGAGTAATTGAACCAGTAAGTATGCTGCTCAGGTGAAAGGGCTGGACCATTATCCCAGAAATAAGCTTCCTTCTCCTTGAAACGACATTCTGCTAAACTCTGTAGAATCCTTGACTAAAGTGGTTTGTTCTGCTGTGTAATACTTTCAGTTTCCCTGATGTGACATGAGGAAGTGAACACAGAGAAGATCAGGCAGAAGTTAACATCTCCTCTTCCTTATGTACGGTTTTATTACAGAGGCATGGTAAAGTTTGCCTTCATCAGTAGTCACTGTGTAGTGTCAGAACTTCTTTGGTTCTGTCCAGGATTTTATGGGTGGGGAACATATTTATTTTTAAGGGAACATATGGCCCTAACTCTCTCACTTGTTTGGAGAAGAATGGCAAAGCAGAAAATCCAAACTATTTCAAGGCAGTCTTTCATAAATTAAGGCTTTTATATTCCACCTCTCCACTGACTGGTGTCACACTTTCTTTCCTGTATGTTGTTTGAGTGTGTTTAGTGGCTACATGTGAGAGCAGTGGCATTTATATGAAGTGAATCTATTACATTCTTTATAATGAATAGCGTGTAACTGTAAAACACATATATTTTTTTTCATTTTGCCCTCCTCTGGGAGACTACGACAACATTTTGGCAAGTAGGAGTAAACAGCTTTGTGTTGGCATGCAGTAAATTAAACGGAGTAATTAAAATCAATAGCAAAACACTAGCTAGGCAGAAAGGTCATATAACACAACAGAAAACTGTTGGGTAGCATATTGCAGAAAATCAAAATAAATTTCTGAACTTTTCATTATTCTTTACATGCCTGAAATTGGTCTTAAAAGGCTTGTGAGATACAGCAAGGTATTGATAGAAATAGGATCATTTTCTGAGATGAAATAAAGACATTTAAATGCTAATGTACGAGTATTTGCAGTGTGCAAGTCTGACAAGCACAGTGGAAAATGTAAAAGAAATCTTTAATTTTACTACTGCTTTATAAGATTTCATTTTTTAGATTGTCTTAGGGTATTATTTAGTAATACCTGTAAGAGTGGAAGTCAGGTATGGGTCTCTGTTAGTATAAGTTTCATTTATAAGCTTTAAGTGAAATTCTCCCTGGTCAGCTGGCTGGCCAATAATGTTCTGCCTCTGACAATTTTGTGAGCTCTTCCAGGTGTTCATCTTGTAGCTTGGGAAAGGATCAAAATTTTTAGATCAGAAAGACAAGTTATTCCAAGATGAATAATGACTGCAGGAATGCGTCCTAACTGTTAAGAGATATGCTAAATGTTAAGGTATGGGTAAGGTCTTTTCTCTGATTCTGAGGTTCTAGGAAATTGATAACACTTCTGTTTTGAAGATGCTGTTCTAAATGACTTGATTTCTCTTAGCACTGTGGTTTCTAAACTGAAATTTGTCGTAGGTTTTTGCTTTTTCTGCTGAAGAAACATGTTAGCAAGGTGGCAGAAAGAGGAAATTGAGAGACTTGATTCTGGTAAAACTGGATATGGAAGATGAGTTATTTAGTTTTTCCTTAGGAGAGACTGGAAAGGAATCAAAGCCATAGCTAACCTTTAATAAGTGTGCTGAGTCATGTAGTTGCCATAATCATGTTGTTGGAATAATGGTGATGAAAGGATATAAGAAAGTGAATGCAGGTTAAAGGGAATGTATTTTGCAAGACAAATGAGATAAAAGAATGAGATGGGTGGGAGAATCAGAAAACTTTATGTCATGTGAGCACTTCTGGTTGGACTTGTCTTTTTTTTTTTTTTTTTGAGCGTAACTTGTTGTTTTAATAAGCAATATTACAGCCTTTCTTGCCTTTCTTCAATTTGCCAAATCCATTGTTTCTCTCTCAGGCAACTGTCAGAGAGTTCTTGTTGTTTTGTCAGGTATAAAGGGTATGAAATTTTGCATTTACAAGTTTTTCCTTGGGGCTTTGTTTTCGAGTTTGCAGCATTTCTCCTTTAAAGAGTTTTTTCCTGATTGTGTTCTGGAGCACTGTGCCATGTTACAGAGCATTCATCTCACAAATCACAGCCTTCATCCAGTCATGCATCAGACAGAGAGTTGTGAAAAGAAAGTATGAGTTATTGTTGGTGTGTGTATACCTATGTATTCTTCAGGTCATTTAATTTCCTGTCCAGTGTTTGTAATTTCAACTTAAAACAACACTTATTGTTTTTCTGCATCTATTTATATGATCTTTTTTTGAATTTCATCCTAGCAATTTTGAAATAATAACAGAGATAGGCAGTTTTGTATGGGTTGGCTATGTGATAACTGCCTTGTCATTTAAAAGCCACAGTGCATTGTAGTATCTGAGAGCTAGTAACTGGTTGAAAACACCAACTGTGCAAATGGAATTGTTACTGAAAAGTTGTGTTTGGATTTGGTTTTATGTAGTGTTATGAACAAGTCTTGCCGTTTTACCCCATTCCCTTGAAAAGACGTTGACAGTCAGCATGGATGTACACAAAACAGGTGCTCTCATCTGCTGATGGGAGACTCCAGCAATCTGGCCAGTGGGATTATTGTAGTCCATGTGTTTCCTTCCTACAAGTTAGCTGTTACCTTCTAAGATTTGCAGAGAAGGAGCTGGGGGTCCTGATGGATGAAAACCTTAATGTGAGCCAGCAGCGTGCTCTTGCAGCTCAGAAAGCACACAATATCCTGGGCTCCATCAGAAGAGCAGTGGCCAGCAGGGACAGGGAGATCATCGTCCCTCTCTGCTCTGCCCTTGTGAGGCCCCATCTGCAGTGCTGTGTCCAGGTCTGATGCTCCCAATATAAGAAAGGCAGAGAGCTGTTGGAGAGAGTCCAGAGGAGGGTTACAGAGTTGGTCGGAGGGCTGGAGCTCCTCCCCTACAAAGACACGCTGAGGGAGCTGGGCTTGTTCAGCCTGGGGAAAAGAAAGCTGCAAGGTTCATTGCAGCCTTTCAGTACCTAAAGGGAGCTATAAAGAGGAGGGGAATCAACTCTTTGAAAGGGTAAATAACAGCAGGACAAGGGGAAATGACTTTAAGTTGAGGGAGGGAAGATTTAAGTTGGATGTCAAGGGGAAGTTCTTTACAGAGAGAGTGGTGAGGTGCTGGAACAGCTGCCCAGAGAGGTTGTGGATGCCCCATCCTGGAGGTGTTCAAGGCCAGGTTGGATGGGGCCCTGGGCAGCCTGGTCTCGTGTTGAGTGTGGAGGTTGGTGGCCCTGCCTGTGGCTCATGATCCTTGAGGTCCCTTCCAACCTGGGCCATTCTGTGATTCTGTGGCCTTTCAGTATACGTTTTCCTTACACTGAATTTTTGTAGTAATTCATGGAATAGGAAATAATATCTACCTTCATGTCTTTTAATGATTAACCCTATTTATAAACATTACTTAAATCTGTGGTGTGTATTCAAAAGGATTGCATCTGCTTAGAACTAAGCTAACGTACTACTGTAGGCAAAATGAGATTGAAGCAGTCTTAAACATTTCTACTATGCTATGTAATAGATTATTGCTTTCTTTTTTTAATTAAATTCATGTGTATGTATTTTCCCCTATTACCTCAGTTACAATACCTTTTTTTCAATCTTACTTCAGTATTACACAGCTAAATTTGCCAAAATACCACCATAACAGTTAATACATATGTGCGTGTGTATTTAACACCTCAGTACATTCTTGTCATATTTAACAGATAGGAAATTGTGACTGATATATTGTTTAAAGGGGAGTCAAACATGCTTTTGTATTAGTTGTAGAGTAAAAGCTTAAAACAAACTGACCATCATTGCTACTGCCTACTAATATTTCATTTGCAATACAGAAAGATAAAGCTGATAGAACTGATGGTAGGTTTTTTCACACCAGTTTTTTACTGAAGACTGGTATTTATGACTTGAAGTTTATCATGGTGTTTTTTAAGGTTATCAGTGCAGAAAGTGTTGAGGAACACAGACTGTCCAAACATCTCAAAATGTTTTCTGTATTTCCTTTTCTTAATTTTATCATTACACATTGTAATGTAAGACTCTCTCATGGAATTATGCCTCTCACTTTCTCCTTATCTGAAATCTTCAGGCATCACACACAATATTAGGAGTATGTGGTTGTGGGTTTGGGCTAGAGCAGCTGAAGCAACTGCTTAGATAATCTCATTGATCAGGCATTTAAACAGCCATTTTAAGAGTAACCTCTCTGGAGCCTTGCAGTGTGTACCTAGAAACCACTGAAGGCACGATTTTTGCATATGCATATTTATTGCTTGGATCTCAAACTACCTGCCATAAATTGCCAAACCTCTTCCCAGTGAATGCTGAAAATTTGACTCAAAGAATATTTCAGTGGTAAAGGGGGGAAAGGGCCTCCTTTTTAAGTCATTTAAACTGCATGCATTTCCCGAGAACACAGGAAAAAAACACTTATGTTGGCAGAACACAAAGTTTCACATTGCTCTGGTAATCATATATTGTGAGTCAGGTTGCATTTGCAGTTCACAGCCATACTCTCATGACGTATCAGCTTCCTCACTGATCTGTAGGCAGTGTGTGCATTCCTCTGCTTTGTTTTATAGCACTGTAAAGAGGAAGGGACGTGTCTGGAACTGTCATTACCTTTAACAGTAAGAAAATGTGTAAAGTCTTTCAAGGCTAAATAAAACTTTATGTAATTTAACAAGATGAATCCTTTATCCTCTTTGCCTCCTCATCAAATCTACGTAGTATTGCAGAAGAGGTTAAGAGAGGTAATGCTCTTATATTCTAAACAAACTCAGCAGGATGAGTGGGATGGTACTTTAAAATATGCATAAGGCCTGCAGTTGCTCCATTTCGTGACGCTGTTCAGGTAGGGGAAAAGAAAACAACACAGATTTTTCCTCAAATGAGTATGAAAGAAAGGCTGTCAAGAAAAATGATGCTGGACCTATTATTGTGAAAAATTGGAGTGACCTGACTGATATTACACATATAGTTTGGAAAAACAAGATTAACGCAACACATACCATTTTTCATTTCATCCTGTCTTCAACACCAACCACTGCAGCATCTCATTTTTTACCTTGGTGTTTAGGATGAGAAATCCCATGTGTGAGCAATTGCTTCTGGCTGCATGGTCCTTCTGCTCCCAGCTTTCTGTCTGCTTATATCTTTCCATGTGTACTGTAAATAAGAAGTGACTGGGAGGGCAAGATACTTAGTCTCTTCTTAGATCAATACCACTCCATGGGTCAGCAACTAGGAATGCTTGAAAAGAGAGAAGGAGGGAATTGTGGTTTATTTCCTCTGTAGTTGAGGCCAACACCTTTGCAGTGGGTTCATCTATATTACCTAAGAAAAGAACCTAATAAGGTTATTTCTGAACCAGTATCTGCTGACAGAAAGACCACTGTGAATAAGCTTGAAAAGAATTAAGTCAAAAGAAAAAAAATATTTTTTTCTTATTTTAAATAATGAAGATTTTAATGTCTCAGTGGCCATCTGCATGTTTTTTCCTGGAGGTGACAACAGAAGGGAGAGGGATTGAGACCAAAATGGTGTGGAGTTGGTGGGCAGGATGTCTGTGAAGCTCTAGCTCTTGGTCTGTAAATCAAAGTACTGAAAGTTCTGTTGCATGTGTGTTCACTTTCATCTTTGAAGAGAGAGGCTTGTTGTATTTACTGTTCTTTTTTTTTAGCTAAGAAAACAGACTTTTCATTCCAAGCTTCTTTTTTTTTCCTCTTCTTTTTCATACAATGGCTCTGAGTGCTGTCTGCAAAACAAATGAATGAAGAAGTCGAGCTCGAGTGTGGATCTACAGATAATAATGCAGGTTCAGCCCTAGAAGTGCAGTTTTGGCATTGTTAGCAGCAGACTTAATACTGGCATGGAGAGAAAAAAAAAAAAAAGGAAAATAAATACAGGCTTTCCCTGTAGGAGTAAAGGCAGTATGTTTAGAGATGGTTGTTCTGTGACAACATCAAGGATTGCAGGTGTTATAATATTTTTGTAACAGAGGAAAGTGGGAAGATAAAATATGAAGGAGATATTAGAGGACAATGGAGGACAGAATTTGTGTCTATGCAAGATGGGTAGACTGGGGAAAAAATGAAAAGTTTGCAATGCTAAATTTAATTTTTTTGCCCTCACATTGTCACATCTTGTATATGTTATAAAGGTGATGTGCCTTCATGCAAAGAAATCAGGTGGTTCTACATCATAAATCAGTTTTTATAGCAAACTAGTTTTTGGAAGAACCTATCTCAGATTTGTTCTTTCCTGGCAATAAAGATGAGGAACTATCAGAGATTGAGAAGATGGGGCAAATTGATTAATTAAAAAGCAGTAAATCATCAGCCCCACATGATTTATGCATAAAAGAATTTTGAAGAAGCTTAGGAATGAATTAGCTGAACCACTAACAAAGATATGCGCTCTCATTAAAACCAAGCTCTGTTCCAGAGAGTTGGCAAGTATCTGGGGTTTATCCTATATTTAGACCAGTAAGCATTACATCTGCACATTGCAAATGGTCGAAACAGGAATTTAAAAGGGAATAATAAAACACCTGGAAGATCACGATGTGAGAGACTTTAATGAGAACAGCTTCAGCTAGAAAGAATCACGTCTCGCTACACTGCTCAGAACTTGGTGAATATGCCTGTAAAAAGAAATGGGCATTGCCATGCCTGATCAGACCACAAGTCCCTCTTGCCCAGCACTGTGCCTCAGACAATGCCCTCTCCTAGCCATGTGGGAAAGAATAAGGACTAAAAAGAGAATAAAAAGAATTAGATAACCCTTTTATCTGTACTTGATTGACAGGAACAGTGACCCAGTTTTGGATTTATGGTGGCCACTGCGAGCATGCTGACATCATCCCTTTCCTGGGGCTCAGTGAGAGAAGCTTTCCCCCTCACAGATAGGAATCAGATAGCATAATAAAATGTTTTCATAAAGAGGAGAAAGGAGGAGTCTGACAAGGTAGATGCCCAAAGTAACAATAACAACTTTCTGAAATATAACTGTGGCTATAGTCTTCTTTTTCTAGCAATACAAGTACTAGTTCACCAGCTTGTTTTCATCTGCCTTCACTTACAGCTCAAGAACAGCTGCTATTGCCAGGTAGTCAAGTGAAATGGAATGTGCTAACCTGATGTGATGCATTTCTTTTTCAGCTTGTTTTTAATATTTGTTTTTAATATTTTAAATATTTTTTTGCCCAAATTGATTCAGTTTGATAGAGGGATAGAGTTTAATTGGCCTAGACTTCCCTACACTTTCTCTGTGTAATGAAGTAACCCTTTCTAACAGAAATATAATTACAGTACATGAAAAAAGAAAGTGTTTCTGGCTTGTCTATCAGTCTTTTCTGTTTATCTCTCTTTGATTCTATCAGATGCTGACATACCCTTTTCCCCTGGGAATTCTTGGGAAGGTTTTCCTCACCTTCAGGTTTCAGCTACCAGGCTTATGGGGAGAGCTGCCTGATATAATAGATTTTGACTTTTTAAAAGCTTGTGACAAAGTCTGTCACAAGACACTGCTACAAAGGCTAAGTAGTCACATATGGTGACAGGGCAAGTATCGTCATAGATCAAGAAACGACAAGGAGACAAAAAGGCAGAGGGCTAAGCGAGCAGTTTTCATCACCATAAAAGGCTAGCAGCTGCATTCCTTAAAGTTACCTATCAGGTCATATGCTAAATATATTTATTAATGATCTAGGGAGAGAGGTGAAGGATGGGATGTAACACTTAGAAATGATGCAATTACTTAAGTAATTTAATCCTGTAACTGGCTGTTAAAAACTTCTGAGCGATCTAAAGAAATTACTCAAATTGAAGTTCAGTCGTGATAAATGAAAAGTTTGTGTGTGGAGGAGACCAAGCAAATTCTTATCCTCTAACTGAAGGGAAAAAAAAACCTGAATATTGCTGGTGGCAGTTCCATAACAGAAGCCATTTGAGATGCTGTTATGGTGGAAAAAGTGAACAAGGTGCTAGAAGGCGTAAGAAATGGGACATTAAAAATGAATTACTGAACTCAGCCTTCATTGTGTGGAGACAGAGGATAGGATAAAGCACAATATTATGGGTAAGTTTGCCGAGCTAACAAAGTCTGATCCATGGTGACAATTTCCTGTTTTCTTTTGTCTTTATCCTCTTCATTCATCATCTACTCACAATGATACTCTGATCCTTAACAGAAATAATATAGGTTGATATGGCTATGGTTTCCAGAGGGCTTCAGAGCTTCCTAATGACAGCTCACTAACCAGGATATTACTGGTAAAATCCTGTTTCACATCCATTCTCCTTCCTTTGGTAGTTAGTTAAATGTTGCATCAAAATAACATAAATTAACAATCTCAGCTTTGTATTTAGACTGAGAAATCATCAACATTTTCAACATGGATTTCAGAATTCAAACATTACTGAAATAATTCCTCAAGTTGAGGCTCTTAAGAGACTTATAAATTATTCTTGCATAGAAGAGAAGTCACCTGAGAATAACCCAAATGAAGTTAACATAGATTTTAAAAATTATTCTTGCAGAAGAACAGGGAGTGGTGGGAATAGACGAGCAGATGGGAAAGAGAGAAGAAGAGAGAGAAGAAAAGGCTAATTAGGTAATTGAGGATAAGAGGCTATTAGAGATGACCCATTGGTCTACTGGTAGTGCAGTCCAGGGACTTGAATTTGGGCTTGAGGTTGATCCCTTGTTCCCAGGGCCACACATGCTCCAAACATTGCAGGGACTTGATTTTATAGCCTGTGTTATCCTGTAAATATATGTTTTCCTGTCAATATAATCTGGAGGGACTGTAGTCAGGATGCAGTGGAAACAAGAAAAAATAAGGTGGTAAAGTGCTGAATTTGAGCATGAAGAGACTGAAATTCTATGCTGATGGCTAAACTGTTTAGTGAAATTCCCCAGTATTCCTCTGAACTGAATGTCAGAGAAAAAACTAATTGAAGTAAATGTATTTTGAATAGGTTCTGAATGGGCATAAACTGTTGTTCATCGAGCAGCCTTTAAAAAAAAAAGTAAAACATTAGTGCACGTGATTCCCTCAAGAATGTTTTTTTTTTTTTTACAGATAGTGGAAAGAGGGAAGTCCAAAAAAGTCATTTATTTCTAAGTCGTTCCAGTAACCTGTTTCTGGCTAATTTGAAGCTGGCTTGCTTCAGGTTTACTGGTGTTGTCTTCTTCCTTCAGTTTCCCAACGTATTTTCATTTCTGGTCCACCCAGTGATAAGTTTTCTTTTCCTTTTAATGTTCTTGTTTCTCTTAGATGTTGGTATATTCATACTGTCTTCTGACACTGTCAGTAGACTTGTTCTTTTGTAGCCAAACAGTCTGGTGTAGGTCATAGCAAGGACAAGCATTGCCATGTGGTTTTCAGATTTATATGCGGAGGTGGAGCATTTCTTGTCCTCACCTTTTCTAGCACAACATCATTCATGTTGACTTCATTCTTTTAAATCTCTCCACTTCTTGAGCGGTATTTGTAGCTATTCTTTTTGAATTGCTTCTGAAAGAGCTCGTTTTTCTTTTTCGCATTTCAAACTCTGAAACTGCAGTGATATAGCATTCAGAGATGGTTTCTTCCCACTTTCCATACCTTATCCAGTACTTATATTAATTTTTTTTCTGCAAATTTTATCTCTTATATTACTTACTTTAAATCTGTGCTTGTTTCTTTCTCAGGAGCAGCATTCTGGGACAGAAATGCTAGCTCTTGCTTCTTTGGTTTGCATGTATCGTCTCTTCAAATGACTGTAGTACATGTATGACTAATTCCACAGTGTTCTTTTCTTGCTTAAATATTTTTGTGGAAAGTCAGCATTTTTCATTCTTCTTTTATAAGCACTGCATAGAGATATTGCTATTTGAGGCAGTACATAGGTGGAAGACCTGTGGTCAGTAGGCAAATCATATTTCAACAGCAAAAAAATACCAGCACCATTCATTATCCCTGTGGTTAAAAACAGAGTGTCTGTAGAATAATTGTAGTACTTGAACCAGTGGTTCCAAGGAAAGTCTCTGCAGTGTGATCTTTAGCAACTAGACAGAATAAACAAAAGATGGAAGAGGGAGTGTAGCTTTGGTTATAATGTAGGCAGCAGGGAGCAAAGAAGAATATCTGCTGTTTTGCCATTGGGAGCCCCACTTGTACCTGCTTCTGGTAAAAGACTTTGGATTTTGCCAGCAACTGACAGCTCCCTTAAGATATATTAAAGTGTTTTCTCTAAAGAGGGTTTTGTGCCAAGTCTGGACCTCAGTGAGCAAATTTAGTATTTAGTGGAGATAGACCTATAAGTGGTAGGCAACAGTGAAGAGAACCTCCAACAAAACCTTGTTACGCTTTGGAGACCCTGAAACAACAGCTCTATCAGTGTTGCCCTATCTTATGTGAAACTGTTTAAAAGAATCATTCAGTTATTTTTAAAAGATTATTACTTGCCAGGTCATAACTTAGCAGCTTTCCCATTTATAATGTTATGCTTGTTTTAGTGAGTCAAAGGGTGATTTCATTTTTGGCAGAGCCCAAGAACAGGTTTTCAGTATTGCTGTATATCTCATGATGCTGATCTGCTAGCAGGGGCTCACTTGGTGACCCTTCTGCACTGCTTCATTATGCTTCCCACAAGGTATGCACTTTCCTCAGCTATTATTTGTCACTTCTAAGAATAATGACTTCAGCTATTTCCCTCTGGTTTCATGTAGAGTAGTTTCATAAAGGTTTTTCGTTACTGATATTATCATGGGACCTAGAAGACTGGCCCATGGGCAGGGAAAAAAGTTTCTGTGAGGTATTCCACAAACACAGGACTAAGGGCATTTCCCACTGCTACATTCTATTTATTGTTTCTCTCTGCTGAATTTTACTTAGCACTGCATCGTGCTGAAGATACAGTTTTGTTAAAAACCTTTCTTAGTAAGTTCCCCAAAATGTATCCAAGCATGTGTGAAATATGGAAATTATTCTCACAGTATTTTGTCACCTGAATCTGTTTCTCAATTTTGACTTTTGTATTCTAAATGATACACTTACTACAAATGTTTAAAATGTAGATACTCTTCTTCTTCTTCAAAAACAGAAATTAAATTAAATGCACCTTATTGTGGTCACTTATTTAATTAAATTTAAGAAAAAAAGACAGTGAAATACTCAATGTTTTCCACTTGAAGTTTTAAAGAATAAAGCTCACAAGCAATCAGTATCAGTTCATTATAATTTGAATTATGTCTTTATTGTCTTTATAGTGGTTACTTAGTTATTCCAGTTAACATTAACCCCTTGAATGCCATATGCTTAATGTCTGGATATCCTGGTTTTTATGAAAGCTATTGATTTACACAGTGCTTCAGTTTTTATACCTAGAAAGAAGAAATTAGATATCTGCATAGGTGAAAAAGCTTGAGTAGGTGATGCAAGGGGATAAAAATATTCTGAGAATATTCTGATAAACATTAGCAAGAATAAAAGCAGAACATAATTTCCAATGTTTGAAACTGAGCTGTGCCAAAATCCATTCAGTTTTATGCAAAAAAAAAAAAAAATATTTAACATCACCAGATATATTTAGTCACTCGAAGTTCTGTGAATCAAATACAAAATTCTGTGAAAGAAAAAAGAAATCTGTAAACTTATTTTGTCATGAGTTCATCAGAAATTCTGAAAATAGTTGGCTCCATTAGTCAACAAGAATAAGCAAGAAGGAAGGCAATGGCTTACACCAGCAGATAAAGGACTTGTTAAGGCTTTCAGTTTAAAAGGGCTGCCTCCCAGAAGAGTTTTCAGTACGTTTTTGACTTCTTTATATTTTCTCCAGAGTTGGTTGGATTTCTTGCAGTTAATAAAAGGGACATTTAGCTCCAAATACTCTGTCTGGTATTTTGGGTGGAGTCAATAAGGTTATCATAAGGTTAATACCTTGAGGTTATTTTCACAATCAGAATCAGGTTTTGTGTTTTGAATCTCTTTAAAAACTAGGCATAATTTCCTTTGAGGCAATGATTCAGTCCCACTCCTACGAGTGATATAAGGAGGCTTGGAAATTTGTAGAATTATTAAGTTGTATCCCTGTATCTGGAAGTTGTTGGCAATTGAAAATGATCTCACATTATATCACCACAGCTAACACAGCATTACAATCAGATTCACTTGAGCATTTCCTTCCAAGTCCAAACACTGACATTGTCTTTTGACCATTGATCTTTTACAGAACCTGCAGATTTTTGACTTTCCTTCCAAGGTCATCATTTTACTTGGAAGCCTACTGACTGGGATATGTCTAACCCAGTCTTGTACAGTCAAGGAACTGAATAAATACTTCTTGAGTGCCACATTAAGAGCAGTCCAAAGACTATTTAATCTGCTCATTAAAGTCATTGGAAATTTTGCTGGGCAAGAACTCTCTTCTTTAGGCATGCAACATAGGGGAAATGACCCTCAAAAGGACTAAAAGGAAAAGACCCTTTTGTCTTTAATTAATATCCCTATGTGTTTAAAACCTAAAAAAGAATGGACATTGCATTTCCCCCCATGTTTGTTCTGCGACAACTTGATTAGCTCTTTTCAAAAGGAAAAAACAACAGTAAAAAAAAAAATACATAAAATTTAGCTTTAAACTCAAAGCTCTAGATAAACTAGAAATAGGATTAAGTTATAATCAGAATAGAAGTATTGCTAGGATACTAAGTTACGCAGTAAGTATCATTACTGCCTACTGTTGTAGCAAAAGGTGCAATCCTGGGGCCTCTGATGTTACCCAGGGAGTTGACTCTGACCAAGGACCTCAATTTGCTGATAAACTAACAGATTTGATTTTACTGCACTCTGCCAACGTGGGATTTATGTTCTGACTCCAGACAGCAATGAAGAAAGTGTATGGGAAGAGACAGGCACGTGTACTTGCACACTTAGAGTAACACATCTGCTGGGTTGGGACAGCTTCCTTGTCAGACAAGACCCAAGGAGTCTGAATTTATTTCAAAATGATGTATAATACTAAGCTTTATTTCTGTGAATGTATTTCTGAAGACAGACTGGAAATGACTTGCTTGCATGTTGTGCTCTGTGGCTGCACTTGGAATTGGGGTGGTTCTCCTTTAAATAACTGCTCACAAGAGAGAAAATTCAGGCAGTTGTGTATCAATTAGCAGGGTGCATTTCTTCATGCGAGCTGCCTGGAAATGCAAAATGACAAATCTGAGTATTAAGCTTTCCTCTATTGTTTTGCTTTCCTAACTCTAACTACAAATCAACTTCATTGTGACTCACAGTGTAAGAAGTTGGTGCATTTGTGCAGATCCATGATAAGATATTTTCCTTTGGTAAGAAATGCAGTTGCACTCCGCAGTCTGGATCTGTCCCTGCCAGGCCCACATGCATTAGTATTCCACTGGCAGCTGCCTTTAGGTAGGAATATTGTTTTTGTCCATAACCAGAGGGAACAATCAGACTAAGCCGTTCTCCGGCTATAAACCAGCCAAAGTAATTGGGTTTAATTTTAATTTTTGTAATAGCTTTAAATTAATAGGAGCAGCTGCTGCCACAGTGTGTGGGTGTCCTTTTCCAGAAGGCATAGAACAAAAAAGGGAAAGAGTAAACAATAGTGCGTCTAGGACACAAAGGTTAATTCAAGAACTGAGCAATGTCTTTTCGTTATCAAAAACTCAGTTGGTCTCAGTATGTCTCTTTTCTTTTTCTCTTCCCTCCTCTCCCCCCCCGCCCCCCCCCCCCTTTATTTTCCCCTTTAATTCCGTGATAAGATCTCAATCTGATTAGGCTACCGTGTGTAAAGATGTGCTGTTGGTATCTAAACACTAACTCTCTTTTTCTATATGACTCACAAATAGATTAGCAGTGACAAAGTGCTAGGAGAGATAAAAATAGATTAGCAGTGACAGGAGTACCATTATAATTATTTTTTGAAGATATGGCTTGAATTAAGAGTTTGGGCACTTCCTGCCCTGAGAGGGTGAATTTAAACCTAGGAACTGAGCATGCTTTCTGCTGTTGTGTCAGACACCAGATAGAGAAATGTCAATACCAGATGTCCTAGACATCAAGATTAGCCATAATAGCCAAATGCAGCCATAAAGTGATGTGTCAAAGTGGATAATAAAACAGATGCTTGGCTTCTATAATGAAGGAGCGAAGGAACAAAATATCAAAAGTGCCTTTAATACATTAACAAAGTTGTCTTCAACTTGCTTAAAAGTAGAAAGTTATTGAACCAAGGAGAACTACGTGTCATTTAAGCATTAACTATCAGCAGATGAATTTCAATTAGTATTAGCCTTTGTAAAATCTTGACTTTCCTCCTATTGGTCTCATTTTACATGATTTTTTTTATTTCATAAAGAGAGGCTTGTCCTTTATTATTTCTCCCATGCTAATTTTGAAACAAATAAAGTTCAACAACTCAGCAACATACTATTTAAACTTGCATTACGTTTTGAGGACTGGGAGTTAGAATACATTTACCCAGTGCCATATCATCTGCTTGATTTGAGATCAAATGAGGGATGTCCTATAGCACTCTGGAGTAAGGGTGAATGATAGAAATATGTTAAGATACTGGAGAAACCTATTAGGTGAGGGCACTGCATGCACACAGCTGGTGGCATTTTTTCCCTACTACTAAAGAAAAATTGAATAGTTTTGTTTTTTGTTTCCTATCTCTTGCATTTGTGGCTTAAAAATCATTTTCAGATGTTAATGATAAACAAATATCTTATTTAAAACAAAAAACGCTGAAGAAAATTCTTGAAGCACAGAAAATTCAAGAACCAGAGTAATAGAAGCAGCAAATAAATTCTTATTTCAAGTCTAATTGACTGCTTCACTGGCTCTTCATTGTACTTTTTCAAGAACATCTCAACTCCTTTCTGTTTCTCTTTGTAGCCCCTGAGTCTTGCTGATCAGATTCCTTAACTGCTGCTCATTGGCAAGCATACTTCTGCATAATGAAAGGCTTTTGTCCTCCATTCCATATTAGCAGTGAAAGGCCATAACTGATGCTCTGCAGTAGACCAGTTTCTCGGAACTATTACAAAGAGACGCATTGCTACTGCTGTCTCTAAATCTTATTACATTTTCCCTCACCGTGATCCTAGTTTAGCTGAGATGTGTTCCAATCATTAGATGAGACCCGTTCATAATATTATGTAATTGATTCAGTTAGAGTCTGCAGGACTGTAGTGTTTCGTTGCCAAACAGGATTGGTAAGTTAGTTACATCAAATTACAAGTACATTGCATGACTAGAGAATCTCCTGCCTAAATAAAGGTGGAAAATCCATCTCTGTAATGAAGAAGGGACACAAATAGAAATATTGAGCACTTCTGCTTCATAGAATCAGAGTTTGATGCACCTCTGAAACATTACTCACTTCCTTTGAGAAATTAAAGAATAACTGAAGTTGGGTGAAAGATGTCAGGCAGACATTTTTATTCTTTAAACAGATACCAGCTTAATAGCAGTGACATAAATAAATGTCTGCACTGTAATTATTTACCATCATGTATATTAATTTTTATCATGTCAGCACTATAAGCCAGAACTATCACGGAGGGCAGCAATCCAATTTGGAACAGGATCAAACATCCTTTTCTCCTTCACTTTCTAATTTAGGACCAGGTTATTTTCCCAATCCAAAGTTGTTTTTTTTTTTTTTTTCTTTCCTGTTTTTGTTTTCCCTAAAGAACTTATCTCTTCTTCAATTCATTGGCTAGGTGTTGATACATCCCCTGACTACTAAGAGGGATAGCTCCTTTGTGTGTATATGTATATTGGCATATATTATACTATGTACTGTATATATACTCGTACTGAAAATGCTTCATCAATTATGCCTTGCCTGTGCATGGATGAACCAGTCGTGTATCATAGGGTTTAGCCATATTCCAGCCGGAGATTTGGCTGGAAACTCTGTAGCACTATGAGTTTGCACAAGCTTGATAGCAAAGGAGCACACAACTCAGCTGCCCGTGTATCTTCAGTACTTCCTGGGAGTTGGTTTGTCTGATTGTGTGTAACTCTCTCCTGCTATACTAGCCCTACAAGCTCAGATCTGGCACAGCAGCCATGGCTGGCACAGCCCAAGCATGGAATTTGTGTGCATGAGTGCTCTGAAATGCAGGCTCTGGGATCTACATTGTCTAAAATTATTTTACTTCATTTACATGAGAGGAAATAGGAATCTCAGAAAGCATTTCACTTCAGATTTCTTTTGAACACATATATGTTGATTTATATATGTTGCTTTTATTTTTTAGGCAAAGAATACCCTCCAAAAATGTGTATTACTATCGCTGCCCGGACCACAGGAAGAACTATGTCATGTCATTTGCTTTTTGCTTTGACCGTGAGAACGACACTTATCAATTTGCCTACTGCTACCCTTACACCTATACTCGCCTTCAGCACTATCTTGACAACCTACAGAGGCGGAACATGGACTACTTTTGCAGAGAGCTGCTAGGACTCAGCGTGGTAAGTGATAGGCATTTTTACCAACTAGCAGGCTTCATTATGGATGTTTACCCTTAAATGCTTACAGAGAATAATTCGTCATCCTTGCTAAGGTAGACATGCACACATATTTGTTTTACTCTTGTCAGTGACACACAGAGTAGCTTTGCCCACATAGTGAAATATAGACAAATGCTAATTTAATTTCATGTAAAGTATTTCCTTTGTAATATGCCAGGCAATGCTAAAATTCCCACGTAGGACCAACTGACCACTAAAGGAAGTAACTGAAGCAGCTTTATTGAAGAAATGTGATTTTTAGAGTTTTCTATTTATTTGATTTTATGGAAAAAGCTTTTCTATTCAGAAGGAAATAAGAATCTTTGGAATGAGAATACAGCTTTTCCTAGTAAAGTAATGCAAAGCATTTTAAAAGCAACTTATTTTATTTAGTCTTAAGATTGTCTGCTTTGGTAAATTTAACTAAAAAGGGGTTTAGTTCTCTCAATATATAGACCCTAGTGGCCATACAAAAATGAAATATGACAGTTCTGGTGGAGGAAGGAGGTTTAATGTTAAGGCTGAATATAATTTGCTACAACCTTTCTCTGAAATGTTTCTTGTCCTGAAGATTTGGAAATCATGACTCAGCCACTGCCATATCAATTCAGATATCATCAGATTAAGAAAAGAAATTGCTGATATTTTTTCCCTTTTGTTTTCTCAGACATGATAGTGCACGTGTTCCATAGTCTAAATCTCTTCTCTGAGATTTGATTTGGTCCAAACTTGTAGCGTATGTGTGTGTCAGAAAATGAAAGCTGCAGTTTTTATGAAGGCTGCTGATTCTGGCAGCTCAGGCTTTAAAAAGAATCCCAGAATATATTGTAAAATGAGAAGAAAATAATATGAATAACCTGCTCTGGAATAAAGAACTGGTTTCCACCATTAGGTCAGGTCATTGAGTTCCTTCCATGCCATGAAACTCATTGTTCAACCTACAGAGAAGAGCAAAACCAAAATTAACAGAAAAATTTTGTTCTTAACCCTTTTGTCTGTTAAGCACAGTTTTTGCTCTAAAGAGGACTGTTACATATCTCTGAACTGACATTAATGATTAATCATTCCAATTAGGGGGACAAACAATTACAAAGGCACGAGGAATTTTTTTTTAATTTAAAAAAAAAAAAAAGAAGTAAAGTCTTCAGAGGGTGGGAGGAAGGAGCGCTATCATTTTAATGTGTGTAGGGTTTTACTCATTAATCTTAGGGGACAGAGCTATCATTAATTCTATAATGAAATCAAATTTGTTTCCTTTCACTCTGAAAATAGTATATAAACAGTCACATTTGCATATTCATCAGAACCCTGATCTGACTGATTAAAACACTGAGATAGAAGGATTTGTCTTTTATCTGCATTTTGACAGACTGAGCTAAACTCTTAAATCATGTTAACATTGTGTTGCCAGTAGTTGCTAAACATTATTTTTCATATTTCAGCAAACTAAACAAACAGATGCTGTTCAAAATGTGGCAGGAAATGTGCTGTGTACAAGTCCAGATTTTATATCTATATGTACACACACAGTATGTTTTGCAGAAATTGATATGGTAACATTTTGCAGCTCACCATGCTGATATGTATAAAAAGCTTCTGAATCAGGCTTGTGCTGTAATCTTTGTAAGTAACATTACAATCTCAGAGCATTTCTGGCTTTTCTCCACACACAACTGTCCTAGAACAGCTTGGTAATTTAATGTCTTTGCTGAGCTTGAATAGACAATTTCCATAAGTTCTCTGTGAGTTAAATATTTTAACATAGAGCTTTGTTGCTATCATACATCTTTAAATGGTGAAAAACAGCATCCTTCAGTCTTCGCTGCACAGTACTTCATCAAAGCAGAAGCTGGCTGTACTTTAGAGAATTGCGTGCCATATAGGATAGATTTAGAGCTGAAAAAGAGAGCTCCATCTTCACGCTGGCCCCTTACGTAAGATAAGAGGAATCAGATTGGCATAACGAGGCCCTTAAAAGCTCTATTCCTGGTGAAGGGACGATACCCCTGGTAGCACATGGTGGAAGGAAACGTAAAGATGCCTTCTGAGGACAATCTCTGAAGTCCTCCTGCAGGGTGTGTGACTGAATCATGATAGCATGTTAGGGGAAGGCTGTTGCATACCTGCTGAATGCCATACAGCCACTAATGCCTTTTGTTTGTTGCAGCTGATTTTACAGCTCGCTTCATTAGTTTAAGGTGGTGAGGATGGAGAATGGTTTGGAACAATTTAAGTTCTCCTGGATTATGAAGTTTTGATCTGTGCCTCTTGCAGACAACAGAATCTTGCCACAGATCTATGTGGTTATTTTTTTCCTTTGTATTGGAACAGTGAAATGCTAGTCACAAGAAACCATGCTCAGATGATTGCTCCTGAAGGCTTTCTGAGTGCACATTTTCCTGCATGTAATGTTTTCAAGGCAATCTAATTTCTAATCTAATTTCATATTTTCTCTAAAGAAAGTACTATGCCTCCATTAACTCCTTAAATGCTTTCACTAATTCTATGAAAATTGAAAGTGAAATATCAGTGTGGGACATGTAATTGTCATTAGGATGCAGAATGGCAAAGTGGTTCAGAGCCAAATGGCAAAGATTCCCATTGCCAGTGTGAATGGGTAACTTAGCTGTTCTGCTTCTGACCTTTTAATGTTTAAACGCTTTACTTCAGAGAGCTATCCCACACTCTGGATGTGCCAAATGATCTTGAAAATAGTCTCCCCTGCAAGCTAACTGTGATGGCCACCCAGGTGTCATTCAAACTGCTGTTTTCATTCTGCCATTGTTGCCTGTAGATAACTTCAGACTTTGTATAGATTGTCCCAGCAGATCATACGTTCAAAATCTGTAAGCATTTGAAAAAGATTGTGCAGTTGTTTTCTGTGCACATTATGAATGAGTCTGTCATCTTGGCAGATATTAGGCAATACTGTACAGCATATTATAATGAAAAATAATTTATTATTTCATTTGAAAATATAAACACAAGCTCAATTTCTGCTACTTATATATAATCTGTACGTGTAGCGTTATAAACAGTACCACAGACTTGGCAAAACATTTGAGTATCATTGTTTAAAGATGGTGATCTAAGTTAACTTCACATACTGGAAGTGTGTGGATGATTGATGAAACCTGTACTTCTACTAGCATTATGCTATCACACATACTAAATTAAGTAAGTATTGCTGAGACTGGCTTCTGCAAATTGCAACTGGCTTGGCGATATTTTTGTTGCTCACTTCAAAAACAGAAAAGATTAATTGTAGACAGATACTTCCTTTTACTCCGTTAGGCAATGGTGCTACCAAATTATGCTTGAGGAGTATTGCAACTGCACATAAAAACCACGGGCCTCAAAGGGATTTCCACAGAGCACAGGCACTAGTATGTGGAATTCTGTTAAATTAAATATTAAACATACATATTTTAAAACAAGAAGGCAATATGTCTAATGCAGAGCCCTGTAAGTGAGCTAGTCTCTAAAGTCAGACCTGAAATACTGAGTGAAACAGATTGGAGCACAAGGTGCTTCATTCTGACGCTCCACCATTTCAATGTATGCTTTTAATTTACGTAAATTACTTCTCATGATGGTGTCAGAGTGAATCAGAATCAGGCCCCAAGACTGTAAACCTGCACAGCCGATGTCACATTTTTGGTTCATTGATCAAAAATCCCTTATTTGATGTCTAAACTACTGATAACCCTGGTAAAAATAGCTAATCAGTTCTACAGATATCTACTGGTCCCTTTTAACTGCTCAGTTATTACTGTTTTAAAGCATGAAGCAAAGAAAATAGACAATTTTACTAAGGTTAAGTTTCCCATTTCTGTGTACAGTGTTAGGTTATATAATAATGGTTCTATAAAAGAAAAGTGTAGTCTTCATCTTAAAAAAAAAAATAGAAGTGATAGGCTTCAGTGTGATGTTATCATGCCATGGAAATCATGTTGGTATTATATTCTGTACTTTTCAGTGGACCTGACTGCAACTAGGTTGAAATGCCATCTAAATGCAATTTGTGGTAATTTACTTGGTCTGAAATAGGGCACAGAAGTAATGCTAACAGTACCATAAACTTAGCTTCTCATTTATCTAGAATGTGAAAGTGCATCCATACATATGCTTAGGGCACATACTCTTTAATCACTTATGTATCTATCTATACATATAGTGCTGCTTTTCCCATATTATTCATAATATGTATGTTATCCCAAAACTGTAAATGAGATTTTATATGTTTCTACAAATATTTGCTTAGCTGGGTTTGGGTATTAGCAGAAGTAGAGTTGGGCCTTGTCACGGAGTTGACCAGATCAATCTATGTCCGTGACAGGGGCGACAGGCCTCTGCCCTCCCCCCCTACCCCAGTCCCACAAAAATGGGAAGGAAGGAAGGGAGGAAAAGAGCAGCGGCAACAATCTATGGAGGAAAACTTATTTTACTATAATATTGGAATACAAGATAACACAATATATACAATTTAATTGCAATTGGGATTAATAAATCAGACAAGATGAGAGAGAGAGTTCCCGGGACCGAGTCAAACCTGAAAAGCTTGGAACGGCTAGGAAAGCACCCTCCAGCACCCACAGCAAGGCAGCAAGAGAGCGCCCCCCCCACCCGGAAGGGCCAGATCCCGTGACTGCTGTAATGTACAAGGATAGGTAGCTGGGATTGGGGCAGTGACACTTTAATGCCCTGTACACTACATGATGTTTTGATGTGGAATACTGAAACCCAGAAACAAACAAAAAAAAAACTAAAACAAAAACATAGAACCATGACAGGCCTAAAAGTAACATCACCACTTTTGGAATTAAAACATGATCAGTAATGTACAATATCATAGTATTGATATTAAACAATATTTTTACTTGTTTATTTATTTATTATTCATGAAATAACATTATTTCCCAACCACTAACGGAAAAGGGAGTTCTAATGAGCAAGTCACTAAACACGGAAAGTAAAGGAGGTGGACCCTCCTTTACAGCAAAATTATATAAATCACAGAATTACAGAGGTTGGAAGATACCTTTGGAGATCAATGAGGCCAACCCCCATAAAAAGAAAATGCAGAGCCTGGGTCTTGAACCCAGCATCCTTTGGTACATGATCCCTGCGCTGTGTGAGTGCTGTAGCCACTGGGCCAAATAACATGAAAAGTAACAAGGAATTCTTCCATACATATATTCACTTTTAAGGAGAATTTCTTAAAATTTGAAGGAAATTCTGGGAGATAATCTAGCTAGTGAGATTTACAGACAAGGAAAGGCAGACAAAACTGTTAGTCTTGCAAGTTAAGATCTTGCAATATTGAGAAACTTTACCACACATATAAGCTGGTTAAGTCTTAAATTTTAGAAAGAACAATGTTTTCTATCCGAAAATAATTTCCAGAAAGATTCACATATATTGTTGTTTATCAAACTCTAAGTAACAAATCTTAGAATTATAGAATATCCTGAGTTGAAAGGGATTCAGGAAGATCATGGAGTCCAACTCCTGGCTCCATGGAGGACCACTCAAAATTCAAACCCTATGTCTGAAAGAGGTGTCCAAATGCTTCTTGAACTCCAGCAGCTTGGAGCCATGCTCTCTGCCTTGGGGAACTGTTCCATGCCTACTGCCCTCTGGTGCAGTCCCTTTCCCTAAACCCCACCTACTCCTCCCTGACACGACTTCACGCCATTCCCTCAGGCCTATTATGTCTCCAGAGAATGGAGCTCAGTGTTGCCCCTTCACTCCCTGTGAGGAACTGCAGCCACCGTGAGACCTCCCCTCAGCCTTAACTGCTCTGGATCCAACAAGCTAATGGACCTCAGACACTCTTACGTCTTCCCCTGTAGACTCTTGTTCTTATGTAACTTATTCTATGTGTTCTTTCCCATTCTTTTCAATTGCCTCCTTCTGTTACAAAGGGGAAGTCCAAAGTAACTGTTAGGCCTTGCAAATTCCAGGGCCACAAAAGATTGTCATGTTCTTTTCTGTGTTTCATCCCAGTGTCAGTTCATTTGCTTTTATATTCTAGTCTGTCACCTTTCTTTGTTCTTACTTATGACTCTCATGCTCCCTATTTGTTTCTTCTTCTAATATGTACATCCACATGTTCAAAGTAGGTGTAATGTAATTTGTCATGTAGAGAAAAGAGAGAGAGCTTCAACCTGGAATGGAAGCATGTTAGTATCGTATTGGTCATCCTGACATATATGAGTTAATACCTGGATGCAAGAAGATAGTTATTTGTTTAATGAATAAATGATGTAATCCCGATTGAAAACAAACTTTCTTTGTCTACAGTCAGTTGCATTCTCAGATATAGGCAACTGTAAGCTTCTGGGGACAGGGTCCACCTCCTTTACTTTCCGTGTTTAGTGACTTGCTCATCAGAACTCCCTTTTCCGTTAGTGGTTGGGAAATAATGTTATTTCATGAATAATAAATAAATAAAATGGAATCCTGGGGTCCTTTACATGTACACTAGTGTAAAGCTTTTTTAATTTTAATAATTTTAGGATTAATCTACTTGTTCTGAAGGACAGAAATATATTTTGAAGATACGTGTGGCCCTGGAAATTATCAAACTGCCTAGATTACATTCATTCTTTCAGTCTCATTTGCAGAAATTTGTTTTCCTTCTTTTCCAGCGCAGCATTAAGCAATAAATATATATAGTGATATTGAATGTGCTCACATGTAGGGGAAATAGTGCTACATAGTGCTGTTAGCTGAGTTTGTCCAGTAACTCTTTACTGCATTGATTCCACTGGGATTCTGACTGTGTTTTAGTTGGCTTCTATTTAGATCTCTAGTGCAGTTGTTGTGTAATGTATGTGTGAGAACAGAGTTATATATTAATGTATATTCTTCATCTGTAGACCCAGAAAATTGTTAGCCTCACCCACATTATCTGTAGGGTTGAGTTTTTGGGACTGAAGGCTTATTTAACAGTGTTAAAGTCTGCTTAGGCAAAAGGATTTGAATTTATCCCTTTTAATTTAACCAAAGAAAGAATTATGTATTGATTTAGCTTTATGGTAAATATAGAATGTAAATATAATGTATTAAAATCTAATTACTTTAGGCAAAGTCTTGTTCGTATGATTTGTGTAAGCTGAATATTATGATTCTGATGCAGAAAAAGACACATAAACACAGAAATAAACGTAAGCCTGTGAAATATCCTGGTGAAGTTATTGGCATAGTTCCAATCAAATCACATATGTCTAGAAGGGCCTTTACATTCAAGGTCAAAGCAATCAGCACTTTGCAAGATAAAGACTAAGTGCCCTCATGTATAGCATTATCTTGCACTAGCACTATAACAACATGAGTAAAGGAAAAAAAAATAATTCTAGACTTTGAGCAAAGGATCTCAGTGTTCCTGCCCAAGCATACTTCTTACAAAGTAACAAGGAATAATGATGTTTTCAGTCTGGTATGAATGTAAATGGAACTGGTTATTAGTTGATTTATATTTCAGTTCCTGTAAAATGATTGCTTCAGTAAGCTCCCAAAGGCTTGCTTATCTAACGTTTCACCTTTACCTACTGTACGCTGAGGCTGAGAGCTGAATTAGAGAGCTGGTGCTAGGATATGAAAAGAATTTGCTTCCTGTCATTGGTAACCAATGTCTAGTGGTTTTGTTCACTCCTTGTAGTGTAATAATAAAGCAAATTTACAGTGAGATGGAAGTGGTTTCAAATAACTTCCTAATATTATAAATTTCCCACTGGACTAAATTTTAAGACTTGTGAGCCAGTTACTCTCCCCTTTAAAATAACAAATAAACCATTCAATAACAAGCAACCAAAATATCTGTCACATTCAGTCAGGATATGAGTTTTCTGCAAACCTTCCTGCATGCACTCTTCAGATTCATCATCTCTCTTATAATGGAATATACCTAATAGATAATACTCAACAAATAAAAGGAAGTCTCAAATTTGATTTAAAGAAGCGCTTGTCTGCTACTTTATATTTGGATGTTTCATCACTCATTCACATCTTGTTGGATAAACTGGTTCAGGTAATGTATTCTGCAGCCCTTTTTGCAGCTTGCTGTAAATTTGCTGAATGCCCAATTGTAAAGAGAAGACCTGTTTGTAATGTATCTATCAGGTGTGCACTTGAGGCCTTCTGCATAAGAGATCAGTGCCAATTCTGTAGCTCTTTATCCCTGGCTTGTAGGTGTTCAGTAATACTTTATCCTGGCTGTCCTAAGCCTTGAATGCTGAAAGATGGCTCTAAAAAACACTTCAGTTTATGTGTCAAAAGGGAACCTGCATTATCATTATACCACATAGGAATGAAAAGATAAATGTATAATAAGAATAAGAAAATATTTTAATATTGATGAAGGAAGTGTAGTTCATGTGGTCCAAGCTGCCTGATTGTGCCCTTACTAATGGCTCTAAATATTTGAATATACATACTTGAGAGATAATATAAGGCTTGCCACTACCTACTACAATTATAGAAAGCACAGTGGACAATGGTGTGTATAGTCTGAGGTCCATTTTTACTTGCAATGTGGATTTAGTGGCCCTTTTTAATCAAAGGATAGTGCAGTGAATAAGTACATCAAGCTTTCATGTAAGAGAAGATGCTGTCACCTTTATTTTAAGACATCAGATTATATTCATATATATTTTATGTTAGGAGATCATAACAGTTCCGGGGGAAAAAAGAATGTATTTCTAGGAAATGCTAGCTACTTTTGAAGTGTTGTTATTACTCAGAAATACTGAAAGCAATATTTATCTTTGTTTTGAAGACAAAATAAAGTACAAATAACATGAGGAGGCAGGAGATTTTCAGTGTAAAGTAGTAGCTACTTAACTGTAAGCTGGTGTGTTTCGTTGTTGATAATTTTTTTTTTTTTTTCATTTCTTAGGAAATATAAGGTACAATTTAAAGCATTTTGAATACTCCTCAAAAGATATCTTACGTAGCAACCAATTATATTGATATGTGAAAATAACTGTGGTCTCTGATAAAGATCCTCTTATTTATGTTTTCAAACAGCAGCTGAGCACCATACTGTGGCAGCAGAGAACAGTCTCAGAATTGAACACACATTACAAAGGTCTCAGTTGTGTGGCAGTTTCTATGAAAAAGAATGCCATTCTTAGGCCCAGTCCAAAGTTTTCACTCAGAATTCTTTAGAATTACGGAGATACGTTTTTAGAGAAAGTTTGTTTTTGCGAGCTACCTTATCTGATGTTAAATTTGTCTGATGATAAACAAGTACTGTGGATGAAGACAAAGGAGGCATTTAATCAATTTCAGGAATTTACATCTGTACTCATTAAAAAAAAAAAAAAAGCACAGTTTCAGAAAATATGTCATCCATCCGATGGTAGCGTCATTGCAGCCATCTTATAGGTAATGAGACTACTACAGAAAATGGAATTAAATAGAAGCAATACGTGATAAAGACTTTGATATTAATTTTCCTAGTTTATCCATAGTAAGCAGAACTAATTTAAAAGGAATTTCTCTTCAGAATAGATCATTGTGGTCAGGACCACAGGTAGTACAACTGATTTGTCTCCTTGGGGCAAACGCAGTTTGGCATACAGATTTGAAAATATGAAAATACGAAGTTGGTCTTTCAGGTGTTTTGACAGAAGAAAAATAATAAAATGAAACTTTTGATAGTCGCATACCAAAAGGAAATCTAATGTTTTGGGAACCAGATTCCATTTACAACTGCAGAGCTCTTCAAAATGTTGTCCTCAGCATGCAAGAAGATGCCTCATGAGAATGAAAAATAACCTCTAAGGTATTATATCCAATGGAGAATTTATAGGAATGTCAGATGACCTATTAAGGGCACTTTATAGATTAACAGATGAGGGCTAAAATAGAGGTTGGTGGTGATGTGTTGGAAAAATAGGAGGAATTCTGGCATCAAGATGCATCAAGGTTTGTCTAAGACCTGGACATTGATATTAATCCAAACCATGAATATTTCAAAATCTGAAAGGTAATGGCCAGAGAAGAATAGCATTACTGCTCAAAGGCATTGAATCTTTGCTTGCAGTGAGTGGAAATGAGTTAGTTTCATATTGCCCTGTGGTCCGTTTTCTTCCTTATACCTTAAGGGAAATTGTCTAGATCTTTACTATGCCTCAGGCAATTAAATTACCAACATAAAGTACTTTGTTGTCTTTTGCTTGAGGACCATTTGTTCTTTCAGGAATTAATGGTATTGTGGAGTCCCAGAGAACCTCTAAGTTTTTTTTTTAAATATGTGATTGAAGTGTTTTGTTCATCTTAATGAAGAATATAGACAGTATGTATTCTAATCCTCAAGAGAACAAACAGCTCAGCATGTGAACTAAGGAAAGAAGAATGTATGTTTCAAAGGTATGATTTTCAGCTGTTGTCTTCATCCTTACAAGATACTCTGGCAGCACCACATTTGTTTTCATCTCTAGCTGATTTTGAAATCCTTCACAGCTTTAGAAATAAAACTGCACATATCCTCTAGATTTCTTGTGTAGAAATAGGTAAGATTTTTTAACAGCAAATATCACAGCAGTGCTTCCACTGCAGTCAGTCCTCCATTTAGAGGAGGACCCAATTAGGCTTGGGTGCACACAGACCAAATAACATTATAGGCTTATACTGCACAGACGTGTAGAAAGATATTATGTTCCATGTGATCAAACAGAATTCCTATATGTCCTATCTTGGCTGAAATTCCAATTAGCCATGGCAACCAGTGAGGGAAATATGCAGCAATATAAAACATCTAATTCAGTGCTGACAAAGAGGTGGGATGTATTGATCTGTTTGGCAGAAAACTTCATTTTTTCTTCATTCCTATAATTCAGATTTTCTCATTACTGGACACAGATGGCAAAATATAATTTTATTAACTATAACCATTTGTTTTGCAGTTCATCAATTAAATTCCAAAGAGTACAGAGACTAGTTTATGCTAGCTATTAACAAAAACAAGTTAGTATCTAGAGCTATAATAGAAATGGTGATAGATGTTGCATACTATACTTCAAGATCATTTGTTGCTATGACAGTAATGAAGTAAAATGAGACAGGGTCTCTGGAATCCCAGATTTTTCATGTTCCCAGAGAGTTAGAGATAAAAAAAAAAAACAACTTTTCTCTCAGTGAGCTGAACTTCATTCCTTCGAAGCTACAATTAATATATGCATGTTACAAAATACATAGTGTACTCTCTTCTTATTAGAAAGTTAAATCAGAAAAGAAGGGAAAATGATAGTTTGTAATTATCTTGAATAACAACCATCTCTACTCTTAACATCAGTATGAAACACCAAATTAATATCAGGTGAAGTAAACTGAAAAATCCGAAATTTCCAGAAGTACACTTTTGCAGTAGTGGATGAGGAGTGCATTTGAAAATCCTTTCCTAATCTCCTTTATTGTTTGCTTTCTTTTTTCTACTAAGATGTTCATCTCTTAGGCTTTGTTTTGTTTCTAACGTCCCAAGTGCTACAAGTGTGAGGATGTAGGATAGCCTGTACAGTGACAGCAGCACAGACTATATGTGCTATTGGAAAGCATTAATTATTTATTTGTGTCCTTGATAGAACGGGGAGCCTACATGCACAAATGTTCAATTCATATCATTTTGCTTCTCAGGAATTATTACAGGGAAGCTTACTGAAAATTACAATGGTATTAGGTCTTAAAATGTTTTCTTTTTTGACTCAAAAATACCCCATAATAATTACAATGTAATGAATGTAGTCTACTGAGAAGAAAAAGATATGATAGTAAACCCCTAACAAACCTCTGAAACTGGTCATACATCATCAGATCTCCCTGGCCACACTTAACTTATCAGTGTAACGCTGATGGCAGATGTATTTCAACAGTGATTATGAATAGAAATCCTTACAGCAGATTCATACTATATTCCGTGTGCTGGGACTACCCATCTGTACCCCTGTTTGCAGCCAACAAGAATACTAAATTTTGCAGTTTTGTTCCAGGGACAATGTGAGTCAGATCTCTCTAGGAGAGACCTTCAACTTTACCACAATTGGGTAAGCTGATTTTGTGTTGTTTACTGCCAAGGATCCTGAATGCCAAAGATGTAAAACAGTTTGCTCATAAACAGACAACATATAGCCAAGTCTTCTTCTTTTCAGATACCCATTTTATCTTATTCCAACATGGACATTGCTTTGTGCCAATCCTCTTCTTTTGCATCCTAGACCAGGAAGTCATGTTCATGGCAAGTTTAAACATGCTATCTAATGATAAACCAGAATCTACTAGAATAGCGTGAATTTCTGGAAGGGAAATTTATTATGCGATAATTTTAACTTTTCCTGCCTACCAGTCAGTAGTATTGGAGTTATTTATTGCTGCTAACTTTTGAAAAGCTCTCCTTTTATCCCCGTCATTGTTTTCAAATCTATATAGCACCTAGAAGTGCCACAGTCAAATCATAATTCATGATATTGCTGTCAGTTTCCGTAAAATTTGTAGAAGGCCTTTGAAGTTCTTTCCACTAATACCAAATCTACCTCCATTATTTCTTTCATTTCCCGTGACACCTACGCTGCAGCATTGGTCACAGTCCCATTACTCTCTCTCCATCAATGTTGCCTTCTTTTTGAGTTTAATGTCTGTTACAGAGGCAGTGATGCAAGGAGAGCTGATATCTGACCTCTCTTGTGCCATGTTTCATTACAGCAATGGTTTTCCAAGATTACATTCAAAAAATTTTCTCAAAGGTTTTTCAGAATTAACCAATTATTAAATTATCTGCCTAAGCTTTGTGCTAGTTTTGAAAATGTCACTGACTTATAACATTCTAGAAAGAATTTAAATTTCCACTTGTACACCTAAATTCTTCTGGTATAACCTGTGAGTTGATATCTCATTATGTGACTTCTATACAGGTCTCTACTCCTAACAATACAAAGGAACAAAAGACAGGCCTTTTTTGGTAGTACCTTGCAGATAAATCTTTACTACCTCTTGGATAAATCAATGGGAGAATTACTGGAGTACTTTATATGCTTTATAAGTTTAGTATTGGCTTCTATTCTGGATTTTTTTTTTTTTAATCTACCCTAGTTTCTTCTTAAGTGGTGTAAGCCTTCGTTTATTTGATTTATTATTTGACAGTCTCACAGCGCTGTGTACAGAGAAGCAACCACACATAAAAAAAGCTAAGTTTATGTACAAAACTGCTTCCTTGTACCTTCTTGCCCCTCTGGTTCATATAATTTAAAGTGGCCAGAGAAAGCAGGTGCACCAGAGCCGTTGCCAGGAGTAAAACCAGGGAAAAATGGAACGTAAGTCTTTGAGGAAAAAAAAAAAGATGAGATCATCTAGTTATCATAAGATACATGTAGATGTTTTCAGTAGCTGTTTGTCTTTCAGTGTCACCAATGATGACATACAGTCTTTGTGCTTGCTTAACATTCAGAAGGCACTTATGACAAATAGGGTCATGAAAGATGATGCTTACCAGGTTTGGGAATATGTATTGCTATCATTACTTCAGAGGTCAGTTTTAGCTTTTTGAACTTTGAATTAGGGTCCAATCATCTTCAGTAGAATTGTGTGTTTTGGAAAAATGTCTGTGATGAATGAAATGTGGGCAAAACTATTGGGGTTTTTGTTTTTTGTTTGCCTGTTTCCACATATTGATATTGTTGAATCCTTATCAGAACTGAGCATATGAAGCAAATTGAATGTGACCACATATGTGTTGAGTAGAATTGAAATAAGCAATAGCTATCTTGATTCTGAAACCAAATACTAAGATGAGTCAATGATAGTTCGTAATAGCTTCAGAGACCTTTTTTAATGTGATTTTTTTTTTTTCATTCCTATCCATTATTCACTGCAAGTAAGCCAAGAAATGAGATCAGAATGCCTTCACTCTGCTTGTAGTCATCTGCATCCCAACTATGATCAGTGAATTTTCACAGGAAAGAAGATAACTGATAACTTGCAGAATTTATATTTGGTGCTGGATTTCCAGAAAGCATTTCTAGCCCCTAATGATTTGCAGTTTATGAACTTGAGACATCTATGTTAACAAATCCCCTGACAGGATTATTTCCCTCATCTTGATCTTTATTAAAAACCTCTGATCATGTCCCTTGGAAGAAATGAAACATTCAAGAGCAACTTTTTGGATTTCAGGAATGCCAGAAAGGGGAAATGTCTCATATGAAAAATCCAAATGTCTGAAAAGTCTTGCTGAAATGTAGCTGCCGTTGTTAAATTTCTGTCGTCTTGCAAGTCCCCACTCTGCTCTGGAAAGAGAAGTGTGTGCATTTGGTTTCGTCCATCAGAGAACTAAGAGACAGAATAATGTTCAATCATGATCTTAATCACAGCAAAACAGTTTCCACTGAAATGACTCTATAGAGGATTTATTCTCCCATCTATTCAGTTGCATAAAACATTCTCTTAATGGGTGGTGCATATGCTACAGTAAAGAATAGACCCCTTTGTATTAAAATTACATGTCTGGGATTTTAACACAAAAACTGAAAAATCCCACAGTGCAAAACTGACTTAAACTCAATTTCCCTCTCCCCCTCTTATAATGTCAAGATGCCTGAGTGCTCAAGTGACTGAGTAAGTACTAAATATTTAATGCGTGGAGGTTACATTAACTGAGTCTTTGATCTGAAACTTCTTAAAAACGTCTTAAAAGCCCTTCAAAAATGGGTTAGTATTTCATTACAGTCACTTAAAATAGATTTATTTTATCAAAACATCCTGTCAGAAAACCCAAAGCTGTGATTAATAACCTACAGCATTTTTACTAAAGCATCTCCTAATACTAGTTTCTCAGTGTATCAACAGATTACCCATTGCAGAAAAAAAAAAAAACACAACCAAACAAGCTGGCCCTGTCATCTGTTTGGCAGTTACACTTATGCAGAGTATTTCTGCTGAGTTTCAGCAGATATAGACATTAGAATCCACTGTGGAATTCTGCATGCTGGTGGTATGCAAACAATCTCTTTTATTTAAATTTGAGATTAAATTATTATTATTATTATTATTATTATTATTATTATTATTCACAGAACAGTGTTTGTGGGGCAGTTCTCAGCAAATGTTTTTGTACAGTAATATTTGCAAGTATTTGGGCAATAGAAACTGCTTGATTTTAATCTGCATAGAGTAATTTGAGAGCAACACTGCTGTGTCATGGCTCTGATATTTAGATTTATTTATCTTTTGAAGTCAACAAACTACAGTATGATATTACATGAGTCTCTGGTAGACATGTAGATGCTAGGAGCGTACTCTGAGACAGGTTTCTTGGTCAAGCATATTCTGGGATAATAGAGGAACCTAAACACTACCTTCTTAGTCCAGTATCCTATGCAGTCATATGATACTACTTTCTCAAAGAAAGAGGTAAGGATTTATTCTCAAGTGACCCTAAAAATAGTAGTGAAAAGCACATGGCTGAGCCATGAGCTTCACAACCTGCTTTGAAAATGTATTTCTCTTGTTTCTTCAGGGAAATGCATCTTTGTCAGTGCATAGCTTATATCAGGAATGCTTTGCATATGAAAACCACGTGTAGATTGAATCCTATTATATAAGTCAAGGCTGATTTTCTGTGGAGTTCTTTTGTAGTATCAACATTAAAAGGGGTGTTATAAATAAAAGTGGAATATAATTATAAATGCCCTTCTGATAAAAAAAAAAAATCCTTGATTACCTTTGAATTCTTTTGCCCTTTAAAAAGGTTATATTTAACTGGTTCAGTTTCTTTCTTGATGTTTCAGTTCCCAAGGGAAATCAACCTCCAGTACTAACTGTTTCAATTGGGTTATATGACTTTACTTTGTGTCTTGCATTTGTTAACAGACAGATTATATAACACTGCAGGCTAAACGTACATTGTTCTGTTTCCCTCTACCATTGTTACTCTATGTTTGGAGGGATGGACAGAGAGGTGGGGAATGGTTTTCAATACTCCTGCTGAAATTAACTCTTCCTGATAATAGCATAATCAACTTGCAAGTAAAGACCTAGGAATCACATGAAACGACACATCTTAAGCTATAAAAATATGTTCAATATTTCGACATGTTAGCTATCATCCATGTGTTCTTGTTCCCAGTGACATAAAATCTGGTAGCACTACTGGCTGGATTTTCTTGAGTTTTCACACTGAGAAAGTAATTTGTGCATGTGTGTGCTGCTACACTGAAATGCTGGAGGCTAAATTCTACAGTTACCTTCCATTTCTAAGTAGTTTGGTGTTGAATGACTTTTGATTCATTATCCTTATATTTCATCAAATAATATGCTTTCTTGGTAGAGGAGGAGATGAAAGGACCTTTTAAAAAAGTGGCTGTAGAAAAAAGAGAGAAAAGAAAGAGGAATTTCATCTTGGATTTTTTTGTTGTTGTTGTTGTTTTGTTTTGTTTTGTGTTTCATTTTAGTCACTGATCAGTACTCCCAAGAGTGTGCTGCATTTGGAGAAGAAAGGCAAGCAAGCATGTTAACTAACTAACTGGAAGTTGATTGTAGCATGCTGGTGCTTAGATAACTGGTAAGAGGGAAGGAAACATTTATGGTGAGAATCAGCAAAAGCAGGAACATGCTTTAATACTTTGCCTATCTCATGTCACAGGTCCAATGTACTACATCTGAAGATAAATTCAGACTAGGCTTTCAAATTGTATGGCATAACATTTGGAATGGGTTGGATAATAAGATATGGCAAATGATATTTTGATTCAGAATGCAATAATGTTTGTATTTGAGAGCCTACATTTCTGTCAATAGTAAGAGTTTATTACTGTGATTTGGCTATGATCTATACATTCCTTGTGCAGTGAGGTGTCACAGAGGAAGCATCGAGTTGTTGTACTGGCTGCTAATCCTTTGCAAATAGGTATGTATAGAGTAGTGCATTTTTTACCTGTATGACATCAGAGAGTTCAGTGAAAGCTCATGGGTTTTCATTCATTCTACAGTCTAAGTGAGTAAGAAAAGAGTTATAGTAGGAGTATCTACTTCTGCTTTTGAACTTCTGTACTTTTCTAATGTGATTTTAAAAAATAATATTTAAAATAATTATGTTACCTTTCACAATTTCCTGAAAGTATGTATATTATAAAAGCCCTTCCAGAACCTATTCTGTCATTCCTCCTCACCCTTTATTCCTCTTATTCACTGAGATGCCCTGTCATGAGTAAAATGCTGTACTGCATATTCTTTGTGAAAGCCAAGCAGTGACAGATTTACATTACATAAACTCTTTCAACATCTTTTTTAATTATTAGAATAAACTGTTTGCAGTCTATAACTTCTATAAAGTTTTTGTTTAACAAGCAGAATCCAGCTCTTCATCTTCCAGTCTGGTACACTGTGTGCTTTAATTTATTCTATCTTTGGGGATAGTGGATAAACAGTGAAGTTGGGCTTCAAAGAGAGGCAGAAATTTTGAGTTGTATTTGCAGTTATGGAGTTGTTTTTTTTTTTTAGCAAAACATTGGTGCACTTTGTACATATTTTTCTGGATTTCTTTTAATACAGGGGGAAGTTTGAATTAGAATAATTCTTCCAGTTCTTCTTAAAGCCACAAAAGCTGTTTTTTGTTTGTTATTTTGCATGTGACAGTCTGTCATACAAGATGTTGAATTTCTTATCTACTACCCACATCTTCTTAAGCATTCATATACCTTCAGAGTTGATAGTGCTCTTCTTTAGTTGTCCTATACCTAATTTATTTGTCATGAACAACTTAAGGTATGAGACATTTTAATTCCTGGCTATATGATTATTATATATAGCTCAAAAATTCTCTTCACATGTAATTTTTATTTTTTTTTTTTCTTTATGGAAATTATTTCAAGTCTTTAGGTTCTGAGCAATTCTTTTTACCAGCTGTCTGTTTTGTATCAACTATCTTTGTCCAATAATTTTTCAATATTTAGGAGATTGGCTGGTAATCTTTCACTGAGAAAAAGGACTTACAAAAATACTGTAGGACAAAAATCTTATCTGAGTACTAGCTTCAGTCTTGATTTATTGTCTGTGGTATCTCTGTATGTTTCACATCCTAGATTGCATTTGATTGCACAACTTGTAAAACTTGTAAAACTATATAACTAAGTAAAACTTGTAACTATGGAAGAATGGAAATCTTTGAGAAAAAGGTCCCCCGGCTCAGCATTTTGCATAGCTGTACTTTAATCAGTATCTCAGCAGTAAAGATCCGATATGATCAAAGTCCTGGCTTTCTCAGTCTTCTTCTGTCTATACAGACACTTTTTTATCTGCATTCAGAAAGTGCCCTGAAGATCTGCAAAAGCATCCAGGCTCTCTATCTCCTTCATCTCTCCCATAGTTCTTTCTGCCATCTCAGCCATTGTGTTTACAATTTACCCATTCTAGTATTCAGCAACAGTCAAAATCCTTCTTGCCAACTTATTCCATAATTTGTTTCGCTATGTTAGCAGAGCATATATTCTCATATGCGAATTGCTTCTTTAGTTTTCTTCAAAACTGTGGTACTTGGAAGCAGATTTCTATAATTTATTGCAGAAGTAACTAGTATGATTAGCTTTTGCTTAAAATTGCTGTCATTACTATGTTATTCTGGGCATTAACTTGGGAACAGGAGCTCCTAACCATTCTAATTCTCCATTACCTTCATTAATATTGTTCTAACATTTAACACGTAACCAGAGTAATAGCATGTATACTCTGCAGTTTTAATATTCTTTGCATCAGTGTTAACATTGTGTTTAGTAAAGGTCCCATAAACTTACTGCAGAATAATTTTATCCATGGACATATGGGAGTTAAACTTTCATTGCCTTACAGTTTTCATTAGATAGAGGCTTACTGGTACCATGGCAGAATGCTCAAATAAGCATTTTAATGTTGAATAAAGGTCAACACACTGGAATTTGAAACCATTAATCCTTTTGCTCTTAGAGTAGACAGAACTTTAACAGACTAAATAACACATTAAATAGTAGACTTAAAGTTCTGAAGAATATATGCTTTCAAATTAATAGTTTAGACTTTTAATTTAAGCAATAGAAGCTCATTTTATTTTTATTTTATTTGTTTTATTATCTTTTGTTGTTTTTCCACATTGTTCTGATGGGAGAGGAAGTTTCTGAGTTCATAGAGCTATGGAGAAAAGAGTTCTCATTTTATTATGGGATTACAGAATGGCTGTAGGGGAGGAGACCTTAAAGATCATCTAGTTCCAATCCTCCTGCTGTTGGCAGGGTTGCCAGCCTCTAGATCAGGCTACCCAGGATCCCACCAAACCTGGCCTTCATTGCCTCCAGAGATCAGCCATCCATAACCTCTCTGGGCAACCTGTTCCAGTGCCTCAGCACTTTCTGAGTAAAAAAATTATTCCTAACATCTGACCAAAATCTCCCCCCTTTTACTTTAAAGCCATTCCTGCTTGTCCTATAGCTGTCAGACAATGTAAAACGTCAGTCTCCTTCCTGCTTGTTAGCTCCACTCAAATAGTGAAAGACTGCAGTGAGATCTCCCTAGAGCCTTCTCCTCTCTGATCTAAACAAGCTCAACTCCCTCGATCAATCCTCATAGGAGAGACGTGCTCCAGCCCTTTGATAATCTTTGTGGCCTTTCTGTGGACCCACTCTAACAGTTCCACATCCTTCCTGAACTGGGAGCCCAAGGTTTTTACATAATCAAGACGGGGCCTCATAAGGGCGGAGTAGAGGGGGACAGTCACCTCACTGTCCCTGCTGGCCATTACACTTTTCATGCAGCCCTGGATGCTGTTGGTCTTCTGGGCTCAAAGCACACACTGCTGGCTCATTTCAAGTTGTTCTGTCAATCAAGATCTCCCAAGTTCTTCTCTGCAGGGCTGCTCTCAATGAGTTCTTCTCCCAGTCTGTACTTGTATCTGGAATTGCCTCAACCCAAGTGCAACAGCTTGCACCTGCCCTTGCTAAACCTAAACAGATTCTCGTATGCCCACTTTTTGAGCATGCCCATTTCCTCTAGGTGGTGTCCCTCCCTTCTATTGTGTCAACTGCAACACTCAATTTAGTGCCAGCAAACTTTCTGAGGTTCCACTCAATTTCACTTGTCTGTCATCGCTAAAGGCATTGAAGGGTTCTAGTCACAAGATGGACACCCTGAAGGACACCACTCCTGATGGACCTCCAGCTGAATGTGGACCCATTGACAACAATCCTCTGGCTATGTCCATCCAACCAATTTTTAATCCACTTAATAATCCAGCCTTCAAATTGATATCTTTTAAATTTAGCAATAAATTGGAGTGAGGTCATTTCAGCTAGATGACATCATTTGCCCCTCCGTTATCCACTGATGCTGTAACTCCATCACAGAAGGCTACCAGGTTGATCAGACATGATCTGCCCTTGGTGAAGCCATGCTGGATGTCTCAAAATACTTCCTTATCCTGCATGTTCATGAAAAGCAGGTATGAAAAACCATGTGCAGTGGAAATTATCCCACTGTGTTCAGGTCACAATAATTATATCAGTTTAAGAATAGAGAGGCTGTCCTCTTCAGATGAAAAGATGATCAGGCTCTCAATTAATTTTTGGACTTTGAAAAGTTGTGGCATTGTAGATTCTTGAATTACAACTGTATGGCTGTTTGTTGAACTTTTAACCTATGTATGACTGAAGCCTGTCTTTTGGGAATGCATCAAGTCTTGATTTCAGGACATCAGGAAACAGAATATCTACTGTTTCCTTTGATAATTTGTTCCAGTGTCTGATTACTCACTGTTAAAAATGTCAATCTAATTCTTGAGTTGGATTAATCTTGGATTATGAAGAGGTCTTGAAGGTACTGGTGGATGCTAACCTGGACATGAGCCAGCAATGTGTCCTCTCAGCCCAGATCTCTAACTGTATCCTGGGCTGCATCAAAAGAAGCATGGCCAGCATCTCAAGGGAGGTGATCCTACTCCTCTGCTCTGCCTTGGTGAGATCTTACCTGCAGTACTATGTCCAGATGTGGAGTCCTCAGTACAGAAGAGCTGAGGATATGTGAGAGCCTGTCCAGAGGAGGGGCACAGAAATGATCCAAGGGATGGAATACCTCCTGTTAGAGGACAGGGTGAAGAGTAGAAGGCTCTGGGAAGACCTGAGAGCTGTCTTTCAATATCTAAAAAATAAGAAGGAAGGGAACAGACTCTTTAGCGAGATCTATTGTAATGGGACAAGGGGAAATGGTTTCAAATTAAAGGAGGGAAGATTTGGATTGCATATAAGGAAGATTTTTTTTTTACACTAATAGTAGTGAAGCACTAGAACAGGATGCTCCCTAAAATCTATCCTGAATCTCCCTGACTGCTTTTAAATCCTTTATGTCTTGCTCTATCTGACATCAGCACAAAGAATAGGCATGTTGTTTGGTTTTGTTTGTACTTGTGTTTAAAAAAAAAAAACAAAAAACAACCAAAAAACTTTACAGCTACTTTTTATTTATATCAATTTTTATTGGTTCTCTAATAACCCTAATTCATTAAATTTTTGCTAATGGAGATATTTTCTTGACTTAGATTATTCTCAATTTCTTCTGGATTGTCGCCGTTGAGCCTCATTTTCTGGAGGTGCAGTTCTTCAGAGTAGATGAAATAATGCAACTGCAGCTTTATCAGTGCTGAGTGGATTCTTTTCTGACTTGCAAGCTCTACTTAATTTGTGCACTGCAGTAGGGTGTTTGTCTTTTCTGGAACATCATGGTATTTTTGATTGGTTATCCAGCATGTAATCCAAAACAACTTCTCATTTTCTACAGAATGGCTACCAAATCAGTTGTACCTCATTCCAAGAGGTTAATTCTTTTTGGCTAAATATAGTATTTTACATTTATCCCTACTGACCAAGCTCTATAGCTTAAAATCAGGCTTATAAATATTCAACCAAGGTTATTCTGAATTCTGATCTGTTGTCCGAAGCACCTGTAATGCTTCCAAGCAAGACGCTGCCATAACAAGTATGTTTATAATGCTATTTTCTGGATCATTAATCAAAATATTAAATGATACCTGACCTAAGAGAGACTCGTACAGATTCTCAATTTGAGATTTCTTTTCCTGTTGGTAGGAGTGACATGTTTGTTGGTAACTGCTGTCTGAGTATTACCTTTTGAATCAGTGTCACACACACAGCATACTGTCTTCAATTGAATCATGCTTCAATGGTTTGCTTAGAAGAACATAATGCAGAAGAGGGTCAAAAAATATTTTTAGGTACACATGACATCTGATTCTTTTCCTCTGTCCAGAAGGTCTGTTATATCCTATCAGGGAAGAAAATTAGATTGCTTTGACATGATTGCTCTTGACAAATCCACGTTGGATATTATACATATCCTCATTATCTTCCAGATGCTTACAAATAGTTTGTTTATGTATTACAGTATTTTTCCATGAATTGAAGATAAGCTGATTGGCCTATGATTCTCAGGCTTTCTCTCTCTCTTTTTTAAGCCTACCTTTTTAAAAATAGATATTACTTTTGCTTTTTTTTTTTTTCCTTCCAGTTTCTTTGTAAGTTCTGAAAGATAAGACCCAATAGCTTTCAGATGAATGTTGGTGGGTACCATTTTTTCTGTATGGAAGAATTGAATCATGCACCTTTGCTCCATATTCACTTCTATGTCAGAACCGTTCTGTCAGACTGCCCCTCTGCTGCCATCTATCACACAGCAACAGAATGAAATGGAGTTCTGGCAGGAAGATTCAATCCCTACTGCCTTACCTCCAGCATCTGCCTCTGACATTGTTGGCCAACATAATAAAATAGGAGGCATTACTTTCAGAGCAGCCTTTGTCATAAAGACTAAAGTTGCTAGTCTTTTTGGCATCATCTATTATATTTCATTCCTTACTTAAATAGTGAACCAATCTTTTCCTTGATCTCCTTCTTACTGAAATATCTATAATGTGATTTTATTAAGCTTCATGCCTCTTGATGTTTGTGTGTTATCTTGAAGGTACTTGATTTTTTTTTTTTTTTTATGCCTACCAAATTTTTAGTTAATTTCTACTGCTATGTCAGTCCTTGTTTTAGCCTGTGTTTTTATTTCTAAATAGATAATTGGATTTCCTATACCTAATCATACTGGCCAAGGAACATAGTGACACTGTATAACTAACCTGCTCCTCATAATCTCTCCTGTCCATAGCTGACAGCTGTAGCACATCCACCTTCAATCAAAATATTGGACAGTATGAGGGTAATACCTATTTATGTGTATTTCCATCAAAAACATCTGTATTATTTTATAATTCTGTAATTACTAGTTCTGGGGAGTTTCATTTAATTAGTTCTTAGGCATTGATCGTATGCTTTATTGAATTTACAGAATTTCAGATTTTTTAATGCTAGAGACATTTTGAAGTAAGTCAAAAGCTTCATGAGTTAATTTCAGCAGAAATCAGTTGCATTTCTTGTCTGTATTGTGATTTTTCACTTTGTAGAGTTGGAAACTAATTGTCCTCAAGCAGAAGCAGGGAGAAGGTAGGACAATAAGGCTGGACTAGGATGAATATGTAACTAAGAATATAGTTATATATAAAAACTTCCCTCTTAACCATAACAGAGCATAGAAATTTCTCTGTGAAATTGGGGGAAAAAAAAAACCAAAAAAACAAAAAAACAACAAAGAGAAGACAAGAAAGAGGCCTCTGCATGTGCAGCTTGCCTTATCCTTCACCTCTTTTCTGCTGGTTTTCTTAATCCTGTGTCTCTGATACAGTTGTATAATGCTCCACCAAATGAATGTCTTCACACATCTACACGTTGCCAGAGGAAATCACCTAGGCCTGTTGAACTCAGCCTCTTCCTAGCCTTTGAATCTGCTCTGTTCTTTGGGCAATGGCTTCCACTGTTTCAAAGATGACAATTTATAATGCGGTACTATTGGTTTTGATGCTTATGTTGAATGAATGGCGGCTTCAGAGAGGTGTATGATTGCCCATAGATCAAAGTCAGATTTGCTAGCCACCTCCAGCCCTCTCCAGTATAATGATATGCATTGACAATTATGATACTAAGTGCGTTGTGATTGTTTATAGATCATTTCTTGATTTAGCCAATTGAAGTAGTTATAGTATCACTGGTGACACAACAAATATGAGGAGAGAATAAAAGATTTGACTAATATTGTGAAGTAATGAGATAGACCATTTGCTTACAAGGAAACTTGAAGGTTAATCATTCATACTCTAACAAAAAGTCAGACTTTGGGAGATCATATTATAGTTAATTGAAGAAGGCAAATTCTATGTATGAGAGTCATCCATTACTGATGCGTAGCCTTATTTATTATTTGACTAGATTTGACTTGCTGGTTAGGATTTCCTCATGTAGAAATGTATTTCTCTCCATATTTGGAGGATGGCAGCGAATGTGGCTCTGTCACATTTCATTATTTTAGACTTTACTCTGTTTCATTTCACTCTGCAATAGGACTGCTTCTGAAATGGGATTATTGACCCCTACCATTGATCATACTACCCCAGTGTGTGTGAGTGGGTGTGCAGTTAGTACTACTATCAAAATATGAACATCTGAAGGTAAAAATAATACAGTATCTGCTGTGTAAATAGTATCTATGGATCTTTTTTTTTTTTCTTTCTTTTTTGTCCCCCCTTTTTTTTCTGAGTCTAGCTTAGACTGTCAGCAGGATGAAAGGAAAAATTGCTACACTTGTGCTAAATTTCCCCTGGGAAAGTAAATTATGGACGAGCATCCAAGGACAGCCCAGAAAGAAAGGGATAAGATATTGATGCACGCCGTACCCCTCACTCCTTCTTCCTTGTCCCACAATTGAACACTCCTTCAATGAAAAGTTACGAGTTACTTGTTAAATTGAATTTCTCTCCTCCTTGTCTCACAATTTATTGTGATGCTGAAAATTTTATAACTTGGTAAAAACTGGCAGAAGCCTCATTTGTCCCCACAAAAGGCTATCCAAGTTTGAATAGGTTTTGAAACAGAGCTATGAATGCTCACACTTAAAGATAGATAGTCATGTCAGTACCTAGTTTACAGGAACTTTTTCAGTTACTGCATTTTTTTTCACCCTTTTTAACCATAATGCTTTTTAGGAAGGAGGAAGGATTGTGGAAGGAAGAGTGCTGAGGAAGAGAATTTTGAATGGTGATCTAGTATAGTTTTTCCAGGTCTCTCTGAGCATCCTTTTCTAATTTGTTTAAAGAGAACTGAGAAACTTTGCCTCTTATATTTCAAAATTTAGTGCTTATAGAGAACAACTCTCTCTACATTCAGTCTTCTCACCAACTTCTTATTAACATCAAACTCAGTCTACCATTCCCTCTCTCTGCATCAGGGCTTCTCAGTCACCATACCACTGGTCAATCCTCCTGCTTCTGCATAGCTTATTTTTATTCTCAGCATGCTCCAAAATGACATGTGACTCAGCTGGCCATTGCCTTACACCTGGCCACCTGTGTAGACAGGTAGCAGGACCTGGAGTGAGTCCCATCAACTCTGATGACATTTAGGATACACTGTGAGAATATGGGAGTGCCATGCACAGAAGAATGCTGTGCTTTTTTTTACAATTTGTAGCTTTACCACTAATCTCAAAGTACAGGAGCCCTTGTGGCATGTAATAGAAAGGAGGTACCAAGGGCAACATCATCCAGTTGTTGTGTATATACTCTCTTCAGTCTTTTACACTCTTTCCTCAGCAAGTTCTTTCATTGCCTTTAGTCCTGTGAATAATGTAATGTTCACCTGTAAGGTGATTAGGAGAAGAAAACAAGAAGAAAGGACTGGAGGACTGCTGTAGCTGGTGTTTGTATGCAAAGATTTGTTTTTTTGAGACTGGCAAAAGTGGAGTGGATGGTGAACTGTGGGCAGGGAGAACTAGTTCTAAGACAGAGTGGGTACTGGAATTTGTGTATTTATCATGAGAGAGGTATTAGGCACAACTGCTAGAAAAGAGAAATTAGAGAAATAAACTTCTGGCTGCAGTCTGTAAATAGTACTAGGGCAACCTTTAAAATTGCTGAATGCACTGTCCAAATATTCTTTCCAAGCTTAGAAATACTTTCAATACTTAGAAATGATGGACTGCCAATATCAAATAGTAAACAGCCCTAGTGATACATGCCTTACGATTGCATCTTCTGGTTAGAATGTATTCATTTTTACATTCACAAGATGAAAGTTTCAGATATTACAGTATGAAACTATATTACTTATCTAGTATATTAGGCATCTGTACCTCATGTGACTATGGACATATTTTACCATGAGTAAAATGTAAAAAAAGCATTTAGATTCTACTTGCAACTTTCCTTTTTTTCTTTTAAGAATTTGATACTGGGAATACCTTTCAAACAACAGGTGTCAGCTTCCAGACTTACCCATGGGTGATGATGATGTGATTTATTTTTCTTTGCTTACTTTTGCATTCAAACAGGGGGGGTACTGCCCTGTGACAAGGGAAACAGCAAATGTCAATTTTCTGAATATTTTTCTGTTGACATGCAGTATGAATCTGCTTGGATATAATTTGACAAACCGTTAAGCGTTCTCAGCTATACTGGGCTTTCATAGGAACGGCAGATATTTGGCACACTTGGACCTAGGGGTAAGAAAATAATGACGAAATTTATGTAATTTGGTTTCTAATTCATATTCTAACTTCTTATGTCTGCAAAAATCTACACTTGCTTAGATTTCATGTATTGCACTAATATGCTCCAGCCGGTAGATAAAAATGTATCATAATACAGACGTAATATCATCCTGGGCTACTTGAGCACAGCTGCCAAAGTCTGCTACCACTGCATGCATAGAAAAGCCAAGGTCTTTAACGCAACATTCAAGCCTTTTTGTACTCCTGCTAATTATTAGAATTAGTCAATTTCAGAAAGTCATAAAATGCATTTCATTCTCCAGAAACCTATTTTTTTTGTCATTAGCAATGCCAAGTCTCCTTTTGCCTGATTGGGTTATGAGCCAAGCTGCTCAGCTCTGTCAAAAAGGAGGCAGTTCTGTGTGGGTGCCAAAGAAGAAGTTGTTAGTCTGTAGTCAGCTCTACAGCCACAAAATGCTGAGTGAACAGGATACAGGTGGCAGCTGAGATTTACAACTCAGGATTGCAATTGGGTACCAAAATTTTGTACCAAAATTCCTCCTGATTTCAATTTTTTGCCTTCAAGTCCTTTTTTAGACAAAGTCCCATGTGATGCAGCTGACATGTCATTGCATGACTTGTCATATAAATATGACATATAAACTCAATGGAGGCAAGATTGTTTCTTTCCTCACTTAAAACAGTATGAATATGAATATGTATATGAATGCATGGTTGGAACAAACTATTTCTCTGGGGGCATTCTCAGGGTTCTAGTGATCTCTATGATCTTTTAAATAAAAACAAGGTGAGTATATCTGCAGTATGCAAATGCAAAAGATAGTGATTTCCAAAACTGTGCTATATGTAACGTGAATGCCATGCTGTAGCTTACATTCAGTGGTCCTGTGAGCTCTCTATTTTGCCATCCTATGGCACATGCTCCTTTGTCACATCCCTCCATGAGCTACAGTTGGTGAGGCTGGGCAATTTGGCAACCTGGGAGTACCTGGTAGGGGAATAGTGTAGGGATAACGTATCTGGCTTGTATCTCCTCATTGCCTGCTGGTGTCTGTAGTTAAAGAAAAGGGAGTATGATGAAAACATTCATATAATGAAAACTTTTATACTCTAAATATTTGTCATTTTCACAGTGGCCTGAGTTTTGGCTTTTATCCCATACCCCTAGTGTATCACTGGGTTGTTGCTGTAAGGCTAAAAGAGAGCTCAAAAGAGGGTATGGTTTGTTTTCCTGACTGTCAGGTGAATAGTTTATGCCAAGCATCTTGAAAATAGTCCATTTAGATCTGAGTTGCCAAATCAAGTGAGTGTCACTATAATCAGCTCTGTGTTTACCCTAAACAGTGTGCGTCCTTATTAGTGCCTTTTCAGTCCCCTCAGACATGCTGATATTGATTGAATAAACACTAGCGATAATCTCAATCAGCAATAAGACATGATATGCACACATACCGTAACCTTGATGTTACTATCAATAATGCTGGAAGATTTCATTTGCATTCTTTTGTGTGCGTGTGTGTGTTGGTATAAACATCACAGCACTGTTTTCTCAAACTGTCTTTATATCTCCTTCAGTGCTGTGCTTGTTCTGATTTCCTCCCATGTAGAACTTAGCTGTCTTCCTTTGTCCTATTCTCCATTTCACGGAAATATCTCAAAGCAGCTTAGAAATACTAATCGAGAAAGTATAGCCATGCTACTTGGCTGAGCACAGAGCATACGCTCTTCCACATTGTATTGTAGGAGGCAGTTGAGGCAGGCAGGGAAGTAGCAGAGTGGTTGTTTGGCTGGGATATGTTCCAGAACAAGGCAGGGCATCTTTAATTAGAGGAATGGTCAGGATTACGATTCTTGCTCTGCAGATGAAAGTTGATATTTTGTTCTTTCTAACACCATTCCAGAGTCATAGTTCTGACTCATATCAGTAATTGGAAAACTATGGCCTGCTGAGCCATTACTGTCTTTAAAGAAGCACTTATTTGTATTTTCAATTCCGTGATGTTTATATTATAACACCAGCAGGCAGTATGTCAACAAATACGAAGATTTCAGGTTTGGTCATGTTAGAAACTAAGGGAAAGACTCACATAAAATGTCTCCATATCTGATTTACTTAAAATGTCTGTTTTGCTAGAATGACACACAGAATAGCCCTGCTTCAAATACTGAACTGTATTAGAGCGTGTGAGTTCTATTTGCTTCTTTCTTATGTGGGAAGTACTCCCATCCATGTGTGACCAACTATATAATAAAAGCAGAAAGAGCAAACACGATCTGTTTTCTTTGACTTCTCTGTTTGCTATCCGCCTGTCTTTCATGGTTTCTTTATGCAAGCAAAAATATTTTGTGAAGCATGAAGCCCTGTGGCAAATGCTAATCTAACCAACAATCAGGAGAATAATTGTTTTGCAGGCAATATTCTCATTCTGTAATAGAGAACAAAAGCCTTGCAATTAAGACAACAGAACATTAATAACACACATTTATCATTCTATATGAGCTTATTATTTTCAGTCCTTTGCAAATAGTTTTAATTTATATATCTTTCCTTACAAAACTGTATGTTAATGTGATCTGTATTGCTGGGTTAGTATTGAGAAATATTCTTGCTCTATAAACTTCTCTTCTCTGGGTTCTTTGAAGGACAGAGCACAACCTTAAGATCCACAAAATGTGCTCTTAGTCTTTCTTGCCTGGAAACCTGTCATCCTATTCTTCAGTCTAAAACTGGATTCTAGTTTCCTTTTGATACAAGTATAATTCCTTCATTTTCATCTCAGTGTTAGCTTATTCCTCCTACCCATCTCTTTTTGCCCTTCATTTTCAGATTTGCATCCTGCTCTGAGCTGGATGTTTGTGCTTAGGCTTTCCTATAGCCCCATGCTCCTTCTGGAGACTTTGCAGCTCTTCCTGCACCATCCTATACATCTCAGCTATTTTTTCCCCCTTGGCCAATGCAACTAGGTTTTGATTAGTGCTTGGTGCTATTGTTACTTTCTCCTTTGCTGTTTGAACCAGACGAAGCTCCTGCATACAGAGCCATGGCTTCACACTGGTAACTTATGGCTGAAGAGCCACTAACTGAATTCAGAAGAGAGAACAAATTACATCTGCTAAAATGCCATTGCTGCTCGTTTGCAGGTGTGGGTTCTTAATACAGAATTCTTATCAAAACTGTCTGTGTCTCTCTGTTGTATTTTAGCCATACTGTATAAGCAGTGCTCTAGTCCAAAGGCTTTTGTAGTTACCACATTTGCCCATCTCTGTGCATAGAAAGCTGAATGGTGGTGGAGTAGTTCAAACACTAACAGATTTTATCTTTGTAATTCTCTTTAGCAATATATAATTTTTATTTTACAAAACAAATTTTGTAACAAATATTGAGGGCTTGGATGTCAAAGGATTATTTTAAAATGTTGTAAATCAAATATATTACCGTGGCTAGGTTGTGACTAATTTTTGTCCTGCTTTGGCCGTTGCAGGCTGATGCAATTCTCTGGCTGAGATCAAGGGAGTGAGCATGTGAATAAATTACTGATATTTAAACAGAGGTGTTAATTTGCAATGCATGAGCTGCTCCATAGTAACTGCTTATGTGCACACTCTGACCTGGTGACAAATGAAAGGTACTGTCAGTTAGTTTACATCACTTTAAGTTAGCCCAAAGAGAGAGCCCTCTTCTTCAGAATTTCTTTTCCCCCTAGAGAAAGCATTTGCAGTGAACTGTGCACGCAGCAGTGCTGTTAGGAAAAATATAAAAGGTAATCAAAGACAAAAAATGGAGTTAGAAGTTTGAGAAAAATATTTGCTTATCAGATCTAGAAATGTAGCCATCATAAAGTGAATGAGATAACTTTCCCAAAGTGGTTAATGGCTTTTGAGAGTGAAAGGCTTGTAACACCTCAGAGACGGAGCTTTTGCATTTGATCTTTCTTACACTTGGTTAACTTGGTTTGTTGGTATTGTTTAAGATTAGTCTTAATTGTCCAATTGTTAATTGTGTTTTTTAATGCCTTTTTTGGATACCCTTGACTAGCTGAGACATTCACAGTGGTCTAGAAAATATGGCACAGATCTACAGAAGAAAAACTCCTTTCCATATGGGCAATAGGAAGCACTTGCACTTACACACAGTTCCTATGTTTGGGCAGTTCAGTTCCTCCTGGCTATAAAACAGACAAATTTATCCTCCGTATTCTTCTTAATCTCAGAAGTTTAGTGAGATGCACGAACTGTTCTTCAATATCTGTTTGTCTTTCAATCCAAACAAAAAAATATAAAAAATGGTACAATCAATTTCAAATATATTTATTTGGGAAGCAAACACCAACTTTACTCATTTTACTTATTTGGTTTACTCAATTTTCTTGCCAGTGGAGCAAAAAAATTCACCACTCTTCTTAAACCACTGTTTGTCATCTCTCGACAGATTGGTGATAAAGGAAACAACCTTTAAAAAGCAGTTAATGAAGGTAAAAATACCATTTAACAATCGTGAGTAAAATACTAAATATTTACTGTTTTGACTTGGATTCCCATACCAGTTTTGCTGAATTTCAGTCTCTGCAGACCTTTCAGTCCTTTACCTTTGCCAGGGTGCGGGTGATTTATCAGCTGTGGGTCATCAGACCTTCCTTCACTATTAGTATTATTTAGCAGGTGTGCTGAACTATTATTTTGTGCATTCTTATGATAAAAGGATGTGTAAGGTTGTTTTAAAAAGATGAATTTAAAATTTAAAAAGGGTACTTTTTAAATCATGCATTTTAAAAGGATGAAGATAAACAAGGGTAAGTAAGTGTCCTTAGAACTTGGTATAAAATTTTCATCAGTATAGACACTTGCAGGAAAAAAAAATAACTCGGAAGGTGTTGCCTCTAGGTTGATAAGTGATATACTTATGACAGTAGCAAGGGGTGTATACAGTTTTGTTTCATTTTGTTTTGTTTTTGTACTTTAGAAGCCTGATTTCAAATGTGGGTTTGACAGTGAGGTAAATATAGCAAGTATATTTTCCACTGTTTCTTTCCCAAACTAAAACAAATGTTTTGCTCCAGGGTGTGTTTGGAATATACAATGAATCAGTAGTAAAAGGAAAAAAAAAATTTAAACACTATCAAAGTGTTCTTAAACATCCATTGCCATAACATTATGGTATTCTAATGCTGCTGCATAATGTGGAAGGAAAATAGAATACTTAGGGAAAGTAATTTCTGAGATAAATTTGATGTATTTTTTTGGAGGTAAGAGAGAGAGGGTCTTATGAAATTGTTTTAATGATTTGAGTCTTATCATAGACTCGATAGCAAATAATTTCTTATCATTTCATCAATGTGTGATGTAAGTGATTGTTCATGGTTAAACGTGTGGAGAAAGATTCTTTCTCCACTGAAGAAATAGGACTTCTGCCATTTTTTGTTTTAATTAGTGCAGCTGTATGTCGTTTAATTCAATCCAGTGCTAGTCTATCCAAAATGTATGATTGAAGCTGTTTTGGATTGTATTTTTCTCCATTGGTATTTTATCTGGGTGATTTAAAATTTGTTGATATTGCAGGCACATTCCTACTTTGGTCTGTTGTTATAGGCAGCAAATTTCTGGCTGAGGAAAACAGAACAGTCTTCAGTAGGAACTCACATAGTGTTGGGATCTCGAATAATTGCAAATTAAATGGTGTTATATAAGTTTGCCCTTCAGAAATTTGCTTTGAAAATTTTTAAATCCAAATAGAAAAGCCCTTGGTTGCCAGTTACTGGAAAAGTTGCCACCAAATGATATAAAGTACATGCTGTTAGGTATTAGTGCACAGCCTCCACAATGATACTAGGAGGCTCAAAAAGCTGGATTAGCTATCTTTTGGGAATTAATTTGTTTTTAGCACTAAATACATGGTCAACCACACAGCAGTGTGATTAGCTGCCATGGATTTCTGTTGGCACAATATCACTTTTACTCAGTGGTGTAATTACTATGTTTTAGACAGGTTAGCAAAGGTGAATTCTTAGCCTGTGGTTTCTTATTCTCCATCATTTTTTTTGGATTTTTTTTTAAAGAGAGAAAAAAGAAAAATCCTCTCAACACTCTTTATATAATCTCCCATTACAGAAGATGTTCTCTATCTCAGAAAATGCATAAGAAACAGATTTTGCCCTCTGGAGGGCTGTAACTTAGTGGTCAATCTGTAAAGCTTCTACTGAATAACACAGTGACTTCTCCATATTTCTTTGTCTTTCATCTCTGTTCCATTTAAAGGAAAGAAACAAAATGGACTACAAAATGAGCCATTGCCAATACTTTTGTTTTCTGAAGTCTGGATAATTAAAACTTTGGTTTTCTCACCTATTTTGGGCAATTTGTCAAGTGGTTGATATTAGTAGAACTGTAGTTTAAAAGTGCTTCTGATCACAATCTATTTGGCTGCAGTAAGAATGTGAAAAAAGTTGTAAATTGGTTATTACCCTGAGTGCATGTTCAATATAAAAAAATTCCTCTTTAAGTGAGACAGAAAAATGGGGACTTAAATCAGCGAGAAAGGTGCACGCTGGCTGTACAAACACAAGGACTCGTTGGTTTCTGTGATGTATTCTGTGGAGGGTAGGAAGGATCACAGCCATTCCTTTGCAAAATAATCATTTCCAAACTACAGAGACTGCTCTGTCCCAGTGTATGAATTGCCTACAGTAGCCTGCGGCTTGTTTCCTGCCACAGGAGGAGGGAGAACAAGGACAAAAAATAGGCACTGGTGATTGGCCAAGCTCTCATCTCCAACTAACGGTGTCAGGAAGACCATGTTTGAGACTGAAGCTTTTAAATATATCTATTTTGACTTTGCCACCTGTCTTGCACAGAACGAACTCCCGTCAAGCTTTAATTGTGACTTTTTTTAAAAGGACAAGGTGACATCTGAAGAACAAAGATGTGGATGTTAACGTAGGGCCTACACATTCAGATAATTATACTGAACACGGTTGAGTATCCAGAATATACGGTGTCCAGGGCTGCTTGAATTCTATAGCATATTGTGTGTACAGTATTCTGCACAGCCTGGCAAACGTTAGTGAATTCAGTAGCACTTCTGTGGCAGTAATGACATGTAACCATCTGTGATTTCGCACCTGCAGAAGCCAGTGTCAGCTGTTGAAGTTCAGCAGCCTTGGCTTTGCATGAATTTATTGCAAAAAAATTCACTCATTTTCTAGCCATGGAATTCAGATAACCCTTTCAGTGAACTTTAAATTCTTACATATAATAGACCAAAACTGTGCTCCAGAGAAAACCTCTACCAGACTGCCTTTCTGATTAAATACTGTTTGTGCACTGTAGTGCCTTTATAGAGTAAATAAGAAGTTTATATAAAAGTAATAGCGTTGCTGATGCTGGGACACTGCTCAGTGCTCCCACTGGCACTGGGGCCGTTTTGTGCAGGCATTGTGTGCGCACACGCAGGAAGACAAACTTTCCTCTGAAACATAGAAAAGGGAAAATGTAAACAGAGGCCCCAAATGGTGAGCTGGCCTGACAGGCTGTACTGCAGCACCATGGGGAATCCAGGAGTAAAATCTCCGTCTTAATTTTCCCACCAGTGCCTTAAACACTGCTCTATGCCATCTGTCATGAAAATGAACAAGATTGGCTTGCTTTCTCTAGCTTCAGACTCTGCTAGCAGGCACTCGCATGATATGATTTTATATAACTAGTTGCAGAATAAATACAAACTTTGTTTATTCTGCTAACAAGAGAAGTAGTTCTATTAAATTGGAACAGATCTCAGCTGTTTCTTACCAGAATGTGTGCTGCGCTTGGTATTTCTCACGTGACCACTCTGATTCATCACAGATGTCAATGTATTGTTGTCTACATCCTTGTACAAAAGACTTTTGTGGGGATATGCAGGCTTTGCAGAAGCCATCATCCTTTTTATTTAAGTACTACTGGACTGGCAAAACATGCTATAAGGAGATGAAAAAGTCTGTGGGATCAGGTCATTGCCTGAGACCTAGTCACCTCTGTAAAATGAACGTTTGGTATCATAAAAGTTGCTCTCAATGCATAGATAGATATATTTTTTAAAGTTTTCTGAGTTTTCTGTAACAACCATGGCCTAATTTGTTACTTACTAAATGCTAGTTCGTGGGAATAGTACTTTAGCTTTTAAGATAAAAACGTTTTAAAGATATTACTAAGATTTCCACTCTTAAAAAATAAGTGTAGAGAAGTGTAAGAAAAAAATGCCTGGAAAAGTTTTTTGCAAGGAGGAGCACACATACTTTTATTTTCAACCAAACTGTTCCCATACTGTTGCAAAGTTTTCTAGCTTTCTAATAAACTCCCATCAAGTAAAGTTCAAATCTTATTTTTTCACCACTTGTTCTTTTCAGTGGAACAATTAAAAAGGTTCAAAGATGATTATGAATTTTTAAATACTGAATGACTCAAAAAAATGTGAATGGCAAAAATTTTTCTAATGTAATAGACTTCCTACGTGATGATAAATGCAATAGCTTTGGCCAACTTACTGACATCAGATAAATGATTATTTTTCCTAATTCTTGACATTATGTGATTTAAAGAGGAAACATACATTGCCAAGAAAACACAAAATGAGTGAATGATTTCCTTTATCACATAGGCTGGGGAAAAATCATTTTCTTTATTAATAGTTTGGTAAAAAATTATAATAAAAAATTATAATATTTAACTGATGTTAGTCACAGCCTTTGAAGTTATGATATTTCAGATGCAGAATGGGAAATGATGAGTAGCCATTGGAAGATGGTGTAGAAAGGAAGGGACGTGAGAAAGCCAGATCTCTGTGCTGTGAAACCATGTGCACAACTTAGGGAAAGTAAATTATAAAGAATTCGCACTCACTTAAATCAGTGTGTATTCCTTTAGCTGTGATTAGGTTATTTACAGAACAAGTGGATTCCACTAGATGTGGAACCATTAAAAATACGAAGACCTTTGTAAACCTCTCAGAAGGTGAATAGTCCCTTAGTCTTTAGAGTAAGGAATATAATCACCTAGTCTTACATGCTCTGGTACCAGTGCACTTACATGAAGTATGTTTATAGACTCACAAGGCTGGAGGCTTAACCAGTAGTTAAATGAGGTAAAGAAATAAGAGTTATTCCTAACAATTAAGAATTGAATCCTGCTGACAATTCATTTCTAGTACCATAACGAAAACTTCCTCTCTGTCTTCTATAAACTAATTTGAAGAAAAGATCCTAATGGATGCAATGGGTTTTTATAGCTTAAATAATAACAGTGCATAACCTTTGGGATCGATGTAATTAAAGAAAATCAGTAACAATAGCAAAATCCCAATAATCCAGACTTAAAATGGTAGGTATTAGGTGCCAGTGTCTATCTTCCATATCTATCGTCTTCTTGAGGTTGATCTGAGTAACAAGTCTCTCTCTTCTTCCTCTTCTGTATCCTGCAGTGAGCTTTGTGTAACAAGATCAGGGGTGAAGCTGATTCAGTTATCACCTCCTTTTTGTCCATACCTTGAATACTTCTTAGTCTTTTTCTCTGAAAAGAAGTCAGGGGGCAAATAGTGGAATTTATTCCTAGATGCTGTGCAACAAGCAAGGAATAAATTCTTTGCTCATATCTTCAGCTTTACTCAGTCCTTTACTACAAGACAGCATTATGGTTATTCTCTGAGTCATAGTTATTTTAGATGAATAGTGCTCAAATAGGATATAAAAATAACACTCTGGGAGATAATGAGGTAATCGGAAAAAGTTAATGCAATGCAGTTGAAACAAGTGATCCACAAAATTTGTGCAAAATTGCTTCTTGACATGACTCGTATAACTCATCAGACTGCTTAATATCAAGGTTTCTTTTTAAACATCTTCAGTATTTACTAAAACACAATTATTGTACTTTTAGCTAACACATGTGTATTGTTACTGGAATATGAATCTAGAAAAATAAATTCAGTTGACCAGTTGCAGAGCAAATTTGTGAAGTAGTTTGTTTTACTTCGTTTTTGCCTACACCGTTTTTAAACATTCCTGCTAAGCAAGGTTGTCTCAAGTTTTCAACTAGAAGGTGTGATGAGAAGAAGCTGAGAGATACGTCCCAGAAAAATGCTTCTGTAACACTGACGACATGCACTCTCAATGAACAACAAAATAAATAGTTTTATGAAACCTTTCAATTTTTTAATAAGTCAGAATACACTTTTCTGACAGCATAATTGCTTTTCATAGTAGGCCTTAAATCTGCACCACTATAAAAGAATAATGCTACAGTAGATCATTTGTGAAAACTTAATGAAAACTGAGTTAGTGAACCTCAGACTCAGTAGACCTTGAAATTCACTTTCAAAAACTAATTTGCAGTAAATGTATGAGAAACATATTTAGACATGATAAACTTTCAGTCCTCCGTTAGCTAGGTGCAGAAGTTTATCTTGATTAACTATTTTTTCTTTTAATTAATCATTCATGTAGGTAGCCAATTTGTTGTGAGCTACACTTCCGTTAGTGACACTCATCCAGCAAGAGCAGCATTATTTATTTTTTTCTTGACTTCCATAAATAATCGAATATGCCACACTGTAGCATTTCTTTGGTAGCCTTCACTTTGTGTATCCTATACATCACTCATGATCGATGGGCTACTCTAAATATATTTTGGACAAGGGAAAAAATATAACCTTTGTTGACAAACAACAACTATTTAAAAGCACTAAGCATTAATTTTATGTGAACATAAATGCTTTACACAGCTACCAGTGTATAGATAAAATTATAGCAAGCAGTCAACGGATCTTCCACAGTTGCTTCAACCTTCTGATTTCTCTATATAATTTATGTAGATATGGGCTAGTAGCAGTGGTTTAGCCCCTCTGTTGAAGGGAAAGGAGGACGGACCAGTGATGATCCTAGTGGGAGATGCACAATAAATATTAGTACGTTATTTTCCATTATCTGTTTTCCATTAAATGAGAAGAGGTTAGCCCAGGTATGCTTATGATCATGACTTCTGCAGTAATGCAACCTTTCCAGTGTACTTCCTACTTCAGAAAGTGAAAAATATTTTATTTAAAATCATTGTGAGATAATAATTCTGTGTCTTTTATCTCAACCTTCTAATTTTCTATCCTGGAGATATTTGGCCTTCTTACCAGCAAATGGGCACAGGCCTATGTTTCCTTCCAACCAATAATTTGTCAGTTCTTTTCAGGACTTGCATCAGTTGCCCATGCAAATTGCAAAATATGGTTTTACTCGTATCAGTGTAATCTATCTGTTTCATTGTGAATGGCTTTTAGATATGTTATATATGGATTTTATCACCGTAAAGTCACTAATCGTGGAACAAGAATGATATTTAAAATGTACCAGACTGATTTCAGCTTTCAAAATTGTCTGTAGTGTAGAAAAGAAATCATGAGACACTGAAAATCCAGGCTTACAGGCCAGAGATTTCTGTGGTAAACTTTCTGCATATGCTTTTTCTCAACAGCTTTTCTAAATGTAGGAGTGTGCAGTCATTGTATTACAGGAGAGAAACAGAGAGAGAGAAGGAATGCACAGACATGTTTGTTCTCTTACAACAAAATCAAGTTCAGTTTAGCTTGGCTCAGTGATAAACAGAAATGATTAGATTTTGTTTTATTATCTGATCCATTGCAAAGCTTTCACTTCTGATAATAATAAATAATGGTGAGCAGTTACACAGCCATTGTCATCAATAACTCAGCCCTGCTTGAAGATGAATAATATATACTTAGCCTGATTTTAAAGATGGAGTAAATAAGATGAATGCCTTTCCCATGGTCACAAAGAAAGATAGTATAAAGATTAGGTTGTTTTTCAGACTCATTCTTCATTCCAAAAGTATTCATGAATTTCTTGGTTAAAGCTAAAATATGATCTAAAAGTGCTTTGGCATATCAGATGCAACAGGTAATTTTTCTAGTGTTATTCTGAATAACCATATCAGTTCACTTGAAGCCTACTGATAGCACCTACACTTTTGAAAATCATTTTCTACTTTATACTGTGTCTTAAATTTCTAGGGTCAGACCAAGAGTAAGGGAAGGCCTGAGCACTCTATGACAGAGGAAAAATCCTAGTTTTTGTGGGTTTTTTGCTTCTTTTTTTGTTGTTGTCATTGCCACTTGTTTGTTTTGTCTTTGTACAGATTTTGGCAAAGGGAACTGATCCACCAGTATTGTTTTTGAATTCTTTAAAAAAAAAAAAAAAAAAAAAAAGCTAAAAAGAAACAGCCCCCAGTCCTTGAAAACAAACAAACTAACTAAGCCCAACTCACTGTAACCATAATAATCAGAGCCTCAACTCTAGAATATGAATACTAGGCTTCATTCAGTCACGTTTTAGAAAAAAAACAATTTGAACTTTCAGGCATCTAAAGGCATTTGGTGGAAAATACAGGCAGTTAGAATAACCAGAGGAAGGATGCCATAAAACAGCAGTGGCAGACTAATAATTGCTTGGGTCTGCAATGGGAATTAAATGCAAGGGTTTGTTTTAGTTTCTGTTTGTCTGCTCCAGGTTCTAAATGAAATGTAAAATATTTTTCCTTTTCAGTGACTGCCTGATTCACCCTGGGTAGGGGTACAATCTTTTCCTGTTTCTGGGAGGTGGTTTGCAGCCCGGTGACCTCACTCTACCCCCTTGAAGTCAGTGACAAAATTCCCTTGCATTCACAGAGGCAGCAAGACTGGACCACTGGGTCCATGTCCTTAAGAGATGTGAATATGTTTACCTTCAAAACAGTGTACCTGTTGCCACTAACCTTCAAGGAGGTGAAGAATGGCTAGTTTACAGGTACAAGATTGAACCACTGAGTAAAGTGCTCTAATATTTAAACAGGTAAAGTTTTGCAGGTGCAAAAGACCTGCAAAAGCAGTTGTTGCTTTGTAATAGTAAAGAAAAGACAATACAAGTACACACAAATACATTACTGGACAAATCACTCCAGTTGAGAATTATTTTCTTTTCCTTAATTAGATAGATAATGCCCTAATCTGTTTGGTATTGTTTCACGTCTCTCTCAGTCCCTTAAAAATACTGAGATGAGGTTATCACACAACTCCAGATTTGCCCAGCTCTGCAGTCCAAATGTAAATCACTTAATGAGAGTGCTTTTCCAATCATTGCACTTTAATTGGCTCAAGTGGAAATAAATGACGCATGTCAGTTGCAGTCATTGTAAAACTTTTCAATGTAAGGTATGACAGGCTGATGAAGTGAGTGTTATTAAGCAGGGTATGTTAAATATTAGGTATCAACAAAAGACTACTGATGGCCTCCTTTCACTGGCTGGCATAAAAATCTCCTGTTGGTCTTTGCCCACTGTTGCTCACATTACTCCTATGAGATAAAATCATTTGTCTTGCAAAATTCTTTTAGTGAATATTAGAGGTTCCTTATTTTCTTAACTTGGCAAAATAGTATTTTAAAAGGATAAGTTTTCTTTTGATAAATCTAATTGCTGAAGGACTGCTTGCTCATAAACTGGAGTAAGTAAAATTCAGAGGTCTTTCCATATTTTACATAAATCTCAAATAATTATAAAGAAAGGGTGGTTAGCACAGTCTGTTACTTATGCACTTGTATCTACATTGGTTGGAACCTTCTGTGGTGGCACAGGGAAAAGATAATACAGTGAAGACTGATATTTTATCTTCTTTTCATATTTAAAATACCAACAATCCTGGCATTTGTACAGCACCATTAAGTTGCTGTTGCAGAGCTTATAAAGCAGTTAAATATGCAAAGTATCCTTTTACAGCTAGATGCTTCTCCTGCTGCTGCCTCAGGTTCAGTCATTGCCCAGACTTAAAGTATGGGGCATTTTTACGCTGTCCTTTGACACATATAATACTGACATGCCCTGGAAATCCTTCCAGACAGTATCAGTCACAGCATGCAAAGCTGGCCTTTAGCTGGTTTCTCTTGCTATTTGACCTGGGATTTAAAGTCTTTATATGTGGCATATCTCAGATTTAAAATAAGAGAACAGGATAGAACTCAGTGGGACTGGCAGTGGAAAAGAAAGCTGTTTACTGGGTAGTAACGTGTGCATTGGGATCCAAATTATGTCACTGTGATTCTGGTTCTAAGAAAAATCCAGTCCTAACTTAAACTGTCTGAATCATCCTTTCTAAATCCAGGAGCGTAGTTTGCAGGTGTAGAAATTAAGTAGCTTGGTTCTTAAAATAGGAAGTGTGAATACGGCCTAAGAGCCTTAAAGGCAACTCATTTTTGTTCATCACTGCTAATTGCTAAGTGAATTTTAAGGTTCTTCATTGTGTTAATTACAGGATACTAAGAAATCCCAGAACGAATCTGTGAATTTAGAGAGTGTTGCTATTACTATATGCCTCAGTCTTTAATTATGATAAAATTACAATGGGATTGCCTAATTTTAAAACTTAAGTTTTTAAGGGGGAAATAAATAGAGCCAGCTCCAGTCCCTTAAGCAGCTGTAAAGAAAGCTATTAGTGTATGCCAGCGTTGTACCACTCTGACTCATCCTTAAGATGATCATCTTCATTACAGATGAGGACAGATGAATTCAGTGTGGAGGTGGTGTTTGGCTCACGTAAGATTCCCACACCTCTGCAAATCTCTGTGGCCTACATCCATGGATATACGTAAAAGCAAGGCTAACTAATATTTCGGGATTAGTTTCACTGAAGTCAGAAAACACAGATAACATTTTCAATACCATTACAAGAAGAAGACGATGAAAGTTTGGAAAGGTTTTGCATTAGTATGGAGGGAAGCATGTGTTTTGATTGCAGTGGAGGAGTCATTTGCAAGAATTCAAGGAAAATGGTCTGTGACCATTGGTTCCTTCAGGCACACATGCGAATAGAATCAAGTAGGGTAAATAAAATGTCGACCATCAGCATCATAGACCTTGCAAATGTTCTTCCAAGTTGTGCAGAGACTTTTCACACACACACAAATTCTCAGCTGCGTTTCTCTGTAGGCCTGTGTATCAAGTAAAATTATATCATTGTGTTAATGTGGCAAAGAAAAAGGATCACTGCAAAATAAAGCATATTCTGGCATATTCTGTGATAATAATGAGGCTTGATCTTTCTTCTCTGTTTTGAGCAGCTGAGTAATAAGCCTTGTTGAGGCTTCACTTGATTGATAGATGGCTTCTATCCAGTGACTTCAGATAAGACGGTAGCGAAAAAGCAGCACAAAAACAAAAAGGAAAAAAATAAAAATGATCTCAGGCTGTTATGGTCTGATGGCTCAACGTGCTGTTTGTGTCTGCCAGCATATTGATTCTTTGCATTTGCTAGCACTAAACTGGCACTTCTGCCAACTGGAAGGATAGGATCAGGAATGACAGGCTGTAGGGAGTCAGTGCTTAATTTCTGCAGCTTCAAGGCAAACAAGTAACATGGCAATCATTTACCTTTGATAGGTAAAAAAGAAGCTTGTGAAATTGACCTTTGGTTACTAACCTCTTAGTTTGCAGTAAAACCTTTGAAAGATTTTCTTCTCATTGTTATTTTGCAGCACTAGAGAGGTATTGTAATGCAGAACGAACTTATGGGCTTCTCTCTATGTGTGTTACTAGCAAATTGACTGTGTGTGTATGTCAGCATTGGGCAGAGAAAAGTGTTGTAAATTAGTATTTCCATGTAAAAATACAATAACATTAGCAATAGAATCTACATAATGAATCTGAGGAAACCTCACAGATAAGTTACAGGGAGAGTCTTGTTCATGTGACTAATTGGATTAAACCTTTCTATATTTATATAAACTATTAGTATCACTAGGTTTATGCATGGAAAAGGAACAGAGTACAACTAAGAGATTTTGCCATGTAAGTGGAACATTGTTTTGTGTTCACGATTTACAGAAGGATGTGTTCTGATTTGTTTTGTCTTTTTGACTGGATGAATGTTGCTTGGAAAACTTGTTGAGATGACATACTAGAAACTTTATTATTTGGAGAGTGTCATTACTATATTTTTAAGTCTGCATTTGGAAAGGAAATATATGTACCCTCCATTTGAATATAATGATTAATGTACATGTTAAAGATTGTTGTGTTCTTCCCAATTTCCCCCATGAATAGTCTAATTTGATGCTTAGAAATCTGTTACTCAGTTGTGCATGTAGCTATGGAAGGTGTAATCAGGGCAGAGACATTTATACATGTTGCAAATAGTCAGATTTGACTATAAATGGATAATATCTAGCAGTGTGCAGGGAGTAATGTGGGAACATTACAGAAAACTGTATTTCCTCTATGTGGGTTAGTTAAAGATTTAATTCTATATGTAAGATGAAAGGCACTGTAGGTTTCTGAAAGGTGCATGCATTTGCTGAGCCAGAGAATAATTATAGCACAGTGAGTTATAAAATTGATGTTTCTATGTTCGGTTTCATTGTCTTGTTGTAGCCTGTGTCTTAATGGATTAATTAGCCTTCCATTTGTGTATTTACTCTGGGAGGTTGAGTAGTACCTGCTTTCATTTATCTGACTTGTTTTTTAACTATTTTATGAATCTTTGTTCTTATGAGTTCATTTGATTGCAAAATTCATTCCTAAAGGGAAAAAAAAGATGAGGCCAGGAAGGAACAGATATGTCACAGTATTTCAGTTCTGGTTTGCATCCAATTTGCATTGATCAAGTTAGAAGTCAGATTTTGGTAGAATTCCTGATGTGGTTATTTAGAGATTAACTTTTTTTTTCTTTTTCTTTTTCTTTTTTTCTTTTTTCTTTTCTTTTTTTTTTTTTTTTTTTTTTTTTAATTCAAAAGCATTGTTATGTATAAATTGGTTTACATTTTTCTTACAAATGCTACCTTTCTTTGTCTTGCAACATTCATTCTTATCATGATTCAAGGTCACCTAATGTTACTCAGCTACCAGCTGCAAATTTTCATGGTGTTGATCTCAGTGAGTTGGTATCTGATGTTTCAATCTGTTTCTGACTTGGAAACCTTTGAGGACTTTGGACCTTGTTGAGATGATTGCTTTCCCCCTTTGTCTGTCCTTCCAGGAGAAATGTCATCAGAGTGAAATTATCAGAACAGCTGCCTGAGTATTGATTCAACAAATATAGCCAAGGCTTCAAATGAGCTGTAAAGAGTAGCAGACCTAAAAGGCTTGAGCATTGGTCTGCTTATGCAGCACCATCTCCACTCCTTTTTCTCTATAAATACTCTTGGCGAAAAGATGCGGAGAAATCTAACCCCTTTCCAGTTTATTCTCCCCGACTTCCATTTCTTTGTACCTGCTCTTTCTGTTACTTATTTCTGATGGTTGGTTATATTCAGTATTGATGCTAAAGATGGTCTGTGAATCCTACAGCTACTAAAAATTCCTTTTCTACATGGGATAGAATAAGGACTTACGATGAGCTCTCTCGCTGAACCAATTGCTCTAAACCAACTCTAGGCTTTCAGGACATAGCTCTAACATGCTACACTGGTAACTTTAGTAACACTGACATGAATTTTATCGGATTTCAGTTGTGTACTCAAATGGTGGTTTTTATGTGATCATGTAAGGGGAAGCACTGGTTGCTTTTACAATCTTCCATTGCTGTCAGAGTGTGAATCTTCTATTTGCTATACCTCAGGAGTAACATTTTGTCTCATGTATAGGTAATGTCCAACACAGGTTTATGACATGACAGGCAGAACATAGATGGATGATACCCCTTGCACTTGTCAAGGCGCTCCTTGAAGGAACAGGGCAATCAGCTGCATTACTTTCTGGGACTTCTCCATCCTCCGATGACCATCCCACCATTTTGCAGACATGGCCAACACAGTGTTAAGAACACTGTGATATTGTAATTTGTTTAATTGCTTACCAATATTCCTCCTTTAAAATAGCCAGGCTGTCGATAAAGAAAGATTCATACATTCCATTATTTCTTTAAATAACAAGAATGAACTCTTCAGCACAAGTGAAAGCAGACCATATGCCTTCCCTTTGGGTATCCCTTGGCACTGAGGTTCTGGCATCACACTCCTTCATGTAGAAGCCAGCAAAAGATGTTTAATGGCTTTCAGATTCTGAAATGAGTTCTGAGGCCATGTGTGTCCCTCTCCAGTTGTCTGAGGAGATGAGCTTGAATTACAGCTCAGCCATTGCTGCCAAGCACTCTCCATTATTCCAGCAGACCAGGTTGCCAAGCAGGATTTATGGTCCTTTTAACTCAATATCAGGCATGGAGCAGCATTGTGTGATACAGACTGTATACCAGAGATTCTTATCAATGGAACAGGACTCTCTAAAATCAAGGAGATAATCAAGTCTGTGACTACCACACTGGTAATTGGCACTACTCAGAACATAGTTAAAAGTATAAACTAGGAATGCAGAATAAATGACTTTGTTTTTGCTGTAGATTAACACAGATGCAGATCATACAAATAGCTTTCACATTAAGATTTTCTAACCTCCTTCCCTGCCCTCTGCCCACGAAGGCTTGAATATGCGTGCAATGCAGTAATTCTTGTGACTGGATACAATCTTGATAATTACAATTGCATATTATTTTTAATCAGTTGTGATCTGAGGCAAAGCAAGCTTGTCTGTTGCTAATAGCAATGAAGCACTGAATATATTAAGCTTTATTTTTCATTCCTATGAACAAAGAAAGTTATGCTATAGAAGTAAACATTGTTGTTCAGATCTAAAAGAGCAATTGGTTTCTTTTGTTATATTTATAGTTTAAATCTCAGTTTTAGCTTGAACCAGATGTATATCTTTTCAGTTATTTAAAGCCAGGGAAAAAAAATCAAATCATTTTGGAATGGTCTTCATATATTTGCAGATAAGATAGGCTGTATAACTGCCTATGCTTTTGTATCTCTGCTAATTTGAATATAATGAGCAAACTCTCACCTTGGAAAGATTGAGTCCTCAGGGTTAACGTATTAGCTCTTTATCTCCACTGCTATAAAAAATGTCATTGCCATTCAACTAATTATATTAAATAGTTACAGATATAAAATACATGGAAATAGTTATTCAACAGGCAGACAGAAATAAATGGCATAGCAGCTATAATTTTCTTGATTCCATTTTCCCAAAATATTACTAATTTGTTAGACTGTTGAATGCCCAAGCCAGTGCAACAAATGGTGCTGCTGACCTTTAGTGTAAGCTCAGAAACAACAGCTGTAAAACAAAGGTAAATTGGAATATGGCTTATGTCAGTGTGATTACAGTATCTTTGTACAACCCAATGAAAATAGGAAACAATAAAAGAAGGTACAACATTTGCTCTTTACTATTCACCATGAAGTATTCAATTATTCAAGCAAATTCTTCTTCTGTGATAAATAACTGTTAGTGGATTTTAGTGGGTTGGATTCAGCTTCAAAAAACAGTTTATATGGTGAATCCTTTAAAAACATGATTTTTCCCCTGTGTCTGTGATAGACATAAGCACCAAAACCTTACATGCTATGTATGAATCTGCTCAGATTTTTTGTGTGAAAACTCCTTTTAGATGTGTATTTTGTCCTGACTACTACAAACAGTGTTTTTCTTTTCTCTTCTATTACATCTTGTTGCTTGAGAACAAAGGCATTGCATTTAGGTTACAAAGCAATCTAACTAATGGCTAAATTAGTGGTATTCAGAGGATACAAACTAAAGCTAAATTTGTATTGATGTTTACAGTTTCCATTAGATTTCTGGATGACTAAAGAAACCAATTATTAAGCTGAAATAATGAGACCTGATTTTCTCATGTTATTCCACCATCTGAGGCTGTGCTGAGAGAAGCACTACAGAAGTCATCCTAGGTTATTAGAAAAAATCCATGGAAAATACGTTCACAACTGTACTAAACCCTTAGATAAATAAAACATGACTTCAACGAGCCTATCCTGGAAGCTCAACCGCTTTCTCGCAGCAGTGTCAGTCAGACCTCATAGTGTGTTCATGGTTTACTAGGAACTCCATTTTCAAATTTATTCCTTTGGTTGACATTAGTGAGCTTGAAACATAAAGAAACTCTAAAAGAACCTGAAAGGAAAGACCATTTTTTCTTTCACTTTATTAGAAAGGGACTCAGAGGTGCTCTTTTCTCTCTGCATCATTCCCTGTGCCAATAATGAGTTAGCATCTGTTAGGGTCAATTAGGCTTCTCCCCCGTGTCTGTGGGGAGTGGGCACCTTGGACATATTCTGTGAGGAGTCTTTGTCCTTCCTAAATTGGATTCATTTGACTTATTTGTTGGTATTTTTATCTGAGGCAATGGAAAAATGAGGCTCTTGTAGTGTATACCATGTCAGAAAATTAATGTGCTCCTTCAGGAGGTCTTTTGGGGTCTTGTCCAGTTCAGAGGGAGTGGGATTTGTTCCTCTAGGGCAGCACTTGTTGGGGATGAGATGCTTCACTTCTGAGTTATGCATAATGGTTTGGATCTTTTATGCCAGCTTTAATTTCTCTTCTATAGAAGTTTTAATGTGAGAAGGTTGGCATATTAAGGGCGAGCAGGCTGTTCTGCCTGTCGATTTTGGAAGACTATATGAATTTCTGTTTGGTGGGTTTCCCTCTGGTTCATCCTCCATTTTCCATTACGTGGAGAACAGCTGCCTGAAGCACCTGTGAGTGTCTGGAGCTTGAGTGTCCAGCATGGGGTACTGCCAGGGATGGGAGAGCTCGTCTGGCCAGAAAGCACTCCCTCCTGGAACCATTTCACTGGCTCACTCTCCATGCTGAGGGGGTTCCCATCCCTAACACGGGCAGTTCTGTGGGAGCAATTAGGCCCATGGAAGTCTCTGGCTTTGTGCTCACTATTCATTGTGCTCCCTTGACTTCAAGGCTGCTTTGGCTTGTGTAATTTTACAAGCTACTGAACCAGGACCTATTGATATTTAAAAAATAATTAAAAGAGGGTATTAAGTATTAAAATGCTGCCTTTATGCAGTATCTACTTTTCATATTACAGCATAAGATTTTTCACTCTACTTTTGCTATTATGAATCCATTACATGTAAATGAATGAATAGTATTGTTAATAACCATTTACAGCATACAGTGTAACAGCTCCAAAGGAGCAATTAGAGTTTACTGTACGCTGTGAATATATATGAAGAACAAAACACAGACCTCAGCTAAACTGTAATGAGTGCATTGACATAACATCAGCTCTTCAGAGCTAAAGCTGCATAGCATGTGAATAGCAAAAAAAAAAAAAAAAAAATCAAAATTGAGACTCTTCTCCTTTAAATCACCTAGCTACAGTGTTCTGTGATGGGTATCATTACTGGTAACAGTTCTGCAGTGTTGCTGGTAATGGAGAACACAATGATTACCACTTGTACTACAGAGGTCAGTGTTTAGTTCAGTGTCACCTGCTGTAGTGCTGGGATAGCCCTCGAATTTGGGTTATCTTGCATGTCAGCAGGCAGTTTCCCCACTGAACAGGAGTAATAATAATTTTTAAAAAAGGTTTACAGGAAGATTCATACTTTTACATGCTTGATTTGTAGTATTTCAGAATACAGTCTAGGCTTTGTGTAGGCAGGTGCACACTTCCCAGAAAAATATTATGACAAAATATGGTGTGTAAGTATATCTATCTACATATGTATATATTAATCTTTGAGCTCTAGTAACACTTCCAGTACAGATTCAGTTCCAAATAAATGCAAATATGTGATAGGTTTAACCCAACCCACTTCAGTATACATTTCTTCTTCTTCTAATATAAACCTGGAGATAATTTCTTTCAGAGGTAAAATGCATTTTATCTTCTCATTAATTTGATTCTAACAGTTCTGTGACAAACTTTATGGTCTACTGCCTCATCATTGGTGTGGTGCGGGGGAACTGTTCAGACAGAGCTCAATGAGTGCTCACAAATTGCTTCCTACCTCCATTAGGCTGACCAAGGACTCACAGTTCTTTTTCAATTATATTCTGTGTTTTAGTTTATTGCTTTTGATTGTAGCTTTTATCTGTTCTGCAGGAAATGTACTGAAATTCTTCATGTTCATTGACCACACTAAGGAATTAGTGGAAATTGAAAATTAAATGACTGTCCAAATTGGGTTCTAGTACTGACACCCTTGGCTTTTTATTTTAATTTTTCATCATGATCCTAGAATCACAGAATCATTTGACTTGGAAAGGACCCTTACAGGTCATCAAGTCCAAATCCCCTGCAATGAACAGGGACATCTGGACCTCTGTCAGGTGCTCAGAGCTCCATCCAGCCTGATCTTGAGTGTCTCCAAGAAGGAGTTATCCACCACCCCTCTTGGCAATCTGTTCCAGTGCTTCACCACTCTTATTGCAAAAAACTTCTTTCTTACATACAATTAAATCTCCCTTCCTTTTGTTTGAAACCATTGCCCCTTGTTGCAACAGACTCAGCTAAATTGTTTGTTCTCTTCCTTCTTGCAGCTGCCCTTTAGAAACTGAAAGGCTGCTCTCAGGTCTCCCCAGGCTTTCTCCAGGCTGAACAGCTCCAGCTCTCAGCCTGTCCTCAAAGGAGAGGTGTTCCATCCCTCTGATCATTTTTGTGGCCCTCCTCTGGGCACATTCCAGCAGGTCTATGTCTCTGTCATACTGTGCCGGTATCAAGTCAATTTGAATAAGTAGGCCATCTGGCAACATCAGGAAAATGAGAACCATAAAACTTATTCTATATCTTCATGATTTCTCTAATCCAAAACTAGTGGACTGTTTTTTTTAATATCTGTTTTCTAAGCACGTCTCCTTTAATTAGGTCCTGTACACTTCTTAAATTTCTTTCACTGCCAAAATTAAACTGTTTTCTGTATAGCAAGCAGATTCCAAGGCAGATGTCCAATCCTTTTGGATTTTGCTTACTGATTGTAACAAATTTATTCCTTCTCTCATGCAGACATAGAGCTAAATTCTTTTGTTGAGCAACAGACCTACACTGAGTATCTGTAAAACCACAGCAACACAGCAGGAGCTCAGAAGCATTATTGGTAATAATTTCCTCTGGATGGCATTTCCATGCATTTTACTTCAGGTTTCTAATTCTTATCTCGTCTATTTCTTTAGCCAAGAAATTGGATCAAGCTTGAACTTGACTTTGGTATATGCACCTTATTCTAAAAAGCCCAAGGAATATTGTTCAGGAGGCTTCTCAGACAAACCATGTGCCCAAGCCACTCAGTTTAGAGTATAAATCAAGCATATACCAATAGACTATTTGAACTATCAAAGGGAAGAGCTGGTGTATGAGAGGATTGGATTACCAATCCGAATAGAAAAACTCATTGATAGATACATCAAAGATATACTTAAATGTATTAAGATCTAGATTCTTATCTGGTTTAGGGGGTGACATAAAGAATTGCATTAGATGCTTGAAATTAACGGATCCAGGTTTTGTTTGCTTTGGATCCCAAATAGCTTAGTTATGCTCAGTGAAAGGGCAGAATGAGGTTAGGCAAGTAGGATCAGGCTCAATTATTCTGCTATCTCTAAGAACTTTAAAAGGGAATATGCTGAGAATGAGTTCCTTGTTCTATTTGAAACGTGTGTCATCTTAAGAGATGGGTTCCCAGAGGTCCAGGTAGTGCATCTGCAATTTGAAGAGATCCCTGCAGACTCATCAGCCAAAGCTGTAACTGTCATCTGTCCGTATTGTATCTGATTTTCCACATTAAAAGGTCACATTCTACGTCCTTTATAAAAGGCAGGAGACAAATTTTTTAACTCTTTTTGAAGGAAGCTGCTACTTTTGTGAGTAGCTAGAACCACTGTGAAAATCAGCTACAAGTTATGCATAACAGATCTGTACTGATTCTATGTGACTAACTGCACATGCACAGAGTAGTTTCTAAGCTATGAACAGCAGTTTGACTGGCTTTGTTCCAGGCTGCAGATACTCTGGAGCAGCTCTGTTCCCAGAGCCCCCCAACTCCTTAGCACCATGTTTGAAGTGTTGTTTATTGTGCAAGTAAACATGCACACAAATTCAATGAGCCTGCCTGAATGCATGAAGCTGTACATGGGGTGAACATTTGCAGTTGAGACCAGACTGAGTGCAGCCAGGTTGGGTTGCTCTCAGGCAATCAACTCCCCAAAAGAAATAAAACAACAAATGTGCCATTTAGGCCATTCTGTGTGTTGTTTGTAAGTACTGGAAAGGAGGACAAAGCACATTCTCCTAAGAACTGAAGAGTATTTGTTTGTTTTCTCTTTGTCCCTATTAAGACACTCTCAACGTGCCAGAGCTGAGAACCTTTAATTTATCACCTTCCTGTGCTTGGGGCTTTATTGCACTCGTTTCTTAAGCTAATGCAGGTGGTAGTGCCTTGCTTTGCAGCTGGTTCTGCTGTTACTGATGGCTGCAGTACACCGTTTTTTGCTCTGCCCCTACATCCTAGACATATAAATTGTTGCTTCAGCTTATTTCATTTGCATGTATCAGTTCTTTATCATTTTATTGCCACTTCTCTGCTGTGACTCTAAAGGAAGAAAGGCGTCTATTCTCTCTGCTCAGCAAGCTTTAAAACCAGTTCTCTGTCCTACAGTTGTTCTTTGTTTCTTTATAATGCAACATCATCTATTGTTTACAGAGTATTTATGGGCAGTAGAGACTTCGAAGCCTTTTAGAATGAAATGCCTCCCCTTCTTTCTAAAAGTCTCCTTATGCTTTTGTAAAGCACTAAATATATTGGTGGTGTTCAAAAAGTGGAACATGATTACAAGCATAGTAGAGAGCAAGAAAACTGTCCATCTAAAAATGGTTCCTCTTAACTCAGCAAAACCTCACTCTGCATTCTGAATCACCTTCTGATAGCACTGATACAGAAAGTAATCCTTATTATACATGGTAGTACTGCAGAGTTGATATAACTGGAAAGCAGAAGCCGGATTTTAACTCTCACATTTTTGTATCTCTAGCTTCAGTTTGGAAACTTGCACGTACTGGGTACAACTTTAAGTACCAATTAAGTGATTTAGGGTTTCAGTGGTATTTTCAGACCTGATTTGGGTGCCTTGGGAAGGAGAAGCTCTTTGTATTTTTATGTCAGTGAGATTTTAGGGAATTTTTCTTTGAAGACAGTGATCATATTGTCATTTGCTGAACATACGTTTGTTCAAAAAAAGTGTACACACGATGGAGGCTAGTTAACCCCATAACAGAATCTAGGTGTTGGTACTACCCGGCAGGAATATTGTATAGACTTATGTTAAATCACATACATTGAATATAACACTATCAAGTTCTAAGTAATCAAGTTCTCATATGAGCACATGATAGGTGAGATTAAAGTTTTATTTAAAATCATATGCTCAAATGGAAAATAAGGTCATAAAAGGGAGTGTGAAGAAGCAAAACAATCTAATTGATATTAATTTTTTTAATACTAAAAGTTACAGCTTGAAGGCTCAAAGGGCTTTTCAGAGGTGGAATGTGAACTGCTTGCATTTTGATGAGGCCAACTTGAAAGTAATGTCCTCCCTGATTAGCGCAATGAGCATCATTGCATTTAATTGGGTAATGACCTCTGCTTAGTGAAGTTATAAACTTGAGTGAAATTTGAAAAGAGGTACAACAGCAAGCTGCAGTAATCATGTTTCTATTGGTATTGCCAATTGAAGATCATGAATGATAAACATTCAACCACAACATGTAAACAGTATTTTCCCTGCAGAATTTAGGCTCAGACTGATCACTTGTCTCTCTTAATATGATTTGTCCTGGCTATTGAAAACAAGGACTCCTCCCTCCCCCGATATCTCTTCTAATGTAATTAGCATCTAGTCAATAATGTTCAGCATTTCATTTTACCGCTTTAATTAACAAATTCAATTTGTTCAAACCGCTGTGAAAACAAATTAAAAGCCCAGTGAATAAAAACCTCTGGTGCCAGAGATGTGTCTAAGGTGTTCACCAACACTTCCACCATTAAACGATCTTCTTTTGTACTTTTTGCCCTGTAAAAATGATTGGGACTTTTAAAAACTTGTTCTGATTTTTCTTTCCCTGGAGTAAATCCTGATTAATGTAAGTGGGGTTTGTCTGCCTTTTTCATAATCAAAAAATGGTTTCATGCCCAATGTCCGAGTCCAAGGAACAAAGCAAGACATTGTTTTCATTCTGCTGGAGCTGTGAGTGCTGAGCTTTTTCTTTTAAGCCTTTCTGAAGGTTCCTCATCATTCTTCAGAGTGCCACTTGGGTGTCTCACTCCCCATCCACACCAACAACTTCCAGCAGGGATTTTTGGTGCAGACCCAGCAGGGGCTGTGCCAGCCACAGCCGCCTCCGTGGCAGCTTGTGTAGCCAGGACAGTGCTGCTGCCCTCTGCTTTGGCTTTCACAAAGTGCAGTCCTTGGGGCTGGAACCCTGTGCTGCTCTCCCACGTCTGCCCCATGCCCAGAAGGGACATAAACTGCAAGGGCCCTCCTGTCCTATTTCATCATGCTTCAATTTCATTTTTTCCCGTTTTCTTTTGCAGATGAGAGCATTTACTGTACAAACATCGGCAGAGCTCTGGAAAGGTTGAAACAATACAGCTCGGGTTTAATAACTACTGTAAATGTCCCGCAAAGTTGCTCAACAGAGCAGCGCATCTTTATGTGCGCGATAAACACAAACATTTCCCCCCTGCACGGTGGTTTGGAGGTTGGCCTTCCCTTCCTGAAGAAGGTCACTGGCAACTGCAGGCTTTCTGCCAACATTCAGCATTTAGCTTTGCAATATTCATGCAATAGGTTTTTAATATTTACAGCTTTAGATTTGACACAGCTCTCCTTACATTTTCTGATTGCTTTAGCTTTTTCTGAGACCTTCCTAAAGTGGCTGTTCCAGAAACAGGCTTTAAGAGAGTAAATGTTAGCTACTGAGAACCAGGGCAGGGAATGGAGGCCGCTGAGGTGAGCATCAGCAGCTGGGGGGAGAGGGGGAGGGGCAAGGAGAAGTAGAAACAGCAGGCTGCGTGTACTAATTCCCCACTGCCTTTTCTTCATTGGGTGCATGGCAACACTGGGTGTATGTTGTGAGCTTTCCCTCAGCCAGGAAACCATTCTGAGTGCCTCTCCATTGTCTCTTTCTGTATAATCCTTCTATCTGCATTATTGGTGAGATTGCTTTGAGAAGTTTCCTTAATATTGACTGGTGGGTACGATAGCATTAAGGTGACTGCCAGACTAGAGGGAATTTTTGCATAAACCTCATTTCTACAGGATGAAGAGCTGAAAATGGCCTTCAGATTTGTGTGTTTTCCTATGTAGTGCCCCATACTTCATTCCCCATGAGAATGTGGAGCCTTTAGTGCTCCATTGAGTTTATCTCCATTTCCAGGTGCTCAGAAGTTGATGCAACTGCATATGAGCACTGCATTTGAATTTTTTGTAATGTGTTTACTTCTAAAAGTAAAACCAGAGGTTTACTTGTTTCATCACTGTGCAGGACAATTGTGGTATTTACTTCAGGTTGAAGAACTGCAAGAGATACACCACTAAAACCTGAGCTCTTAAGATGAAAGAGTGACAAGACATGAAAAGCACTATTGTGTAGTTACGGAAGCACATTTGAGGTATTCAGATGGGGGTGTTTTTAAAATCTGTGTTCGTATTCCCCACTCAACTTCTCTGCAGTGGAGTCACCAATCCCTATCTTTCCTTTAAAACTGCCATTATAATATTTAGAGGCACAAGCTTGTGGTGTGCCTGAGCAAATCTGCATCTAAAATGACTGCATCTCTGCTCAGATATGTATAGCTCATGTCTGTCTGTCTCTCTCGGTTTCTTTTCTTTTCTCTTCTTTTTTTTTTTTTTTTCCCAAATGTAGCCGCATGCCAAATGGTATAAATTATCCAACCATCTGTCCTCCTTCTTCAAAACCCCAAGGGAAAATAGATCTAAAGTGTAGCTCATTTTCACCAAAAATGCCGATTGTAAGAGATCCTCACTTTTGCATCCACTCAGTTTGTAACTGGCGGGAAATCCCACAGTCTTAAAATATTGGTAAACTCGGACACTTTAATAAGCAGGTGGTCTCTGTTGCCTGTATTGGGTGATGGCAGTGGCTCATGGCCTTTGTGGAGCGCTTTCTATCACCCCTGGCCAGTAGAGGAGCTCCCCCTGCCTGTTCCTTCTGCAGTGTTTTTAAAAGGTGTCTGAACTACTCACATTTTCCTGATATTTTCTTTTAGATTTAATTAATGTCATCTAATTATGCAATCTCATCCACCCCCCCTTAGTTTTCTGTCTTATAAAATAATAATAAGGAAACTGATTTTGCCATGAGTCAGTCTGCGAATCAAGTAGCCTTTACATTTTTTCCCTGTCTACTGAGCTTCAGCACCAACTACCGCTACCGTGTGTGCATGTTTCCCCCCATTCTGTCTTTCTGACTTGTCAGCTGAAGCTGAAATGCTAATTGAAATCGAATCAGCACTGTGGTGCCACCGTGCTGCTCTCTCTCTGGTGTGCTTGGTGGTGTGTTTGCTCATTGGGAATTGGGAGCCCTTACGTTGAGGAATCAAAAAAGCAGCTGGGATCCTCTTCTTACCGCTGCTGCCACATCATGCAGTGAGTCAAGCTGGTTGAACCCTGTGGCCCTGTGTAAACTCACTGTACTGGCAGCATTCCCCAAAGCCATGTCTATAAATCCATCTTTTGCTAACTGCTTACCAATATAGGTGATGAGCATGAGCAAAGGCAGCTGAATCTGGGATAGTTCTGAAGTCCTGGGCATTTTTTATTTTTTGCTAAGTTTTTATTAAATGGGGATCTCATCAGCTATGCTTCCACATTGCTCTCTAATATATTCCATGCTCAGTTGATCTGAAGAGATAAAGAGAATCAGATTTGAGATTAGGAGAGCTTCAAATACAAAGACCCTTCAAAGATATCTAGCCCTGATGGCATGATGATTTATATATTACCAGCAGAGCTTTACAACAGAGATGAAATGAAGTAGGTAGTCCTGCAACCTCACATATAAAAACTTCATCATTTGAAGGAATCCATGTGACCCTTACAGCAGTCTTTAAAATCTCCCGAAGATTGAAAATTGTCCACGTTACATTTGTGAACATTATACTTCTTGCGTCATTTCAGGAAGAAGGTAAAGCAAATAATTTTTTCCCACATCTTAGTAATAGTAAACATATTACAGGTGAGCTTTTTTACTGGGCTTCTAGCCAGTATATCCACACTGTGTTAATTTTATGTAGCAGTGCATGAATAATACACCACCAATGGCATGCTCCTAGAATTTGCTGTGGTCAGTAAGATCTGTCCTGGCTGAATCCAGGGGTCTTAATAAACACATAATTCTGACTTGTTTCCAGGATATACATTAAGACAGATTTTTCATCAGTTTGAAGCTTACCCATTCAGATTCCTGCATGACCACATTTATGACTGTAGACACTGAGTGAAATTTTATTTCAGTTGTGCACAGAAATGTCACTCAGATTTTTGAATTGCCCTTCTTTTAAATTGGCACTGTGATTGGAGCCCAGTCATGATAAAGATAAGTATATAAGTGGCATTGGGAAATTCACATACATTTTGGTATGCGAACCTCTATCCTTTGAAAATAATTCCTTTGCCTCTACAGAAAGCAGGTTAGCTGGAACTGTGTAAGTTGTTACAGAAAGAATTTCCAGATCACAATTTTTAGTAAAACTTTGATCTTCTGGCTTATCTCTGACAGTTATTCTGTTTCAGACAAAGATCTTTTCCAAATTCCACTGGAGTTGTAGCTACCCAAGCATGTATCATTAAGCAGAAATGAAGTATAGTTATTGGAAGATGCATTTTAGCACTCAGGTATTTTAAGTTCCTTTCTAAGGGAGTGGTCCCAAATTAATTTTTTCTTATAAACTAAGTGCACTTTTTTCTATTAGCATAAGTACAAGGGCTGCTCTCCTATTTTATTATGTCGGACCATGACGTCAGAGGCAGATGGTGGTATGGCAGTAGATGTTGAATGTGACTTTCATCTCTTTTGGCCAATGAAAGATGGACCGTGTGGGCAGCATTTTCCTTGCTACTATGCCATCACAGGAGCTGTAAAACAGTGGGTCATCTCTGCTGGTGCAGATATTTATGAGCACAGCATGCAGGATCTAGTTCTTTGCTGGCAAAAACACACAGCTAATGGTGGTGACTATGGTGAAAAATAATGTTTTGTAGCTGAGAATTTGCTCTAACAAAAAGTTTTTTTGGGCAATTTGTATCTGTTGTAGTTTCCATGGATATAAATAGTTGGCATCACTTGTGGAGCGACCTAAATATTTAACCCCGTTATCTTGTGGATCTGTGCTCACTTAACTCACCATGATAATCCCAGTTCTTCCTATCTCCAACAGACATGGAAAATATAGAACTTGATGTCAGAAGGACACTGCCTTGGATCTTTGCTTTCTCTACCCTTCAGACTTCAGGAGGAAATTAGCAGTTATTGAGACACAAGATCTTTCAAATGTCAGTGACCATCAAGTTCAAAATGAAGTTGGTATGCTCTGGTTTATGATGACAGATGAACTGATAATTTTGCCCCGATTCCTCAGGCAGCCTACGTTTCCTGCAAGGGCTGTGTTTGAAGCATTCTCGAAGTGTTACGTCTAGTGATACATTTAGAATCTGTTTGCCTTCAGTTTTCTATCCATAAAACAGAGATAATGGTACACCTCAAAGGTGTATTGTCAGGCTTAATCCATAAATTTTTATAAAGTTGCTTTCAGCTTCTGAGATAGAAGGCAAAGGATTATTCATACTATTATTATTTTATGAGTCACGCCAAGATGTTTCTTCCTCATAAGAATTCCAATAAGATCTGATTTCCTTATTGCACAGAGGTATTTTCAAGCTTCCAACATTTCCTCAGAAGCAAACTACAGCTGTTGAAGTGACCAGTACCTTTTTTCAGAGCCAGGTTCAGTGTCAAATTCCCTTTTAATTCTTAACTGTGTTGAAATAATCTGACATAAGCACCAAGATTGAGATTGATACCTTCCAATTACCTGTGGTTTGTAATGTCAGCTTGACAATTTTGCATTTCTAGAAGCTCAGGTTAATAACCACTGTGCTGAAGCTGAATAATTTATGGATTTTCTGGTCCTCCAAGTTAGGAAAAAGCTTTAATAACACATTAAATAAAAAAAAAATTAAAAAAAAAAAAAAGAAAGAGAACTGATTACCTGTAATTGCTATTTTATAAAGGTAACTGTTGTAATAACATCAATCTGGGTAGGAAACAAGGCACAACAGGTATGTTAAATAGATAAACAAGGACAGATGAGGGGTTGTACAAGCAAGATGATAATTCTGAAGCAAATACATTAGCATAAAAGTAGAAATCTTAGCTTGCTGCTTGCCTAACCAGTGCCAGATTGGAGTGACTTGTAGCTATCACTCAGAGGCAGAGGAAGGTGTTAAGAACATGTTTAAATGAGAAGACGGTGGCAGCTCTACAAATTTTGACAGTCAGTTTATCTGAGGCACAAGTTCTTTGCTCTTTGTTCTTTACCGGTTCCCAAAGGGCTTGATTTTCAGAAGTGCTGAGCACTTGCAGCTTCTATTGACTTCAAGTGGAGTGTTAAGTGTTCTGCACTTGTGAAAATCATGCCCAACTGGATTAGCACAAAGAGGTTTTTCTTTCAACATCAGCCAGGAATCTCTTTGCTTCGTACCTGACTTTTACAGCAAAACGCAATTGCTGTTTCCTAAAACAGACAAAATTGTATTATTCTTTTATGTATTTCAGTTCCTTGGTGTCTTACTGAATATGTGTTGGACTTTATTATGTATTCATACCATTTCTCACAGAGTCAAAGAAGTAAGAGATGGAAAAGACCTGTGAGGGCAGCTACTCCATGTCTCCAATAGTTCAGCATTGTTCATTTCAGTATGTTTTCTTGTGTTTTGTCCCTCTAAAATACAGGAGATGTTCTGATTTAAAGTGACAGTGACAAAGGCAGTGTTCTGCCTTTTATCTTTCTTGAAAAAATAATACACATATTTGGAAAAAAAGGAAAGCGAGATAGAATATTTTAAATCCTCCCTCTGAATTGAGAAAGATTTTCTTTTACTCTACAGTGTTCTCCCTCTCTTTTACTCTAAAGAATGTTCTTCCTCTCATATTGTCATCACAGGCAGATTTTTCCTTAGAAAATAAGATTGTAAATGCTGGATTTTCTGTAGATGGGATTCTATTTTGTTTGCTTATTTATTTATTTATATTGAGCGATGCATAAGAAGGGTGATCTCTGTTTCTGTTCTTTTCCTGCTTCATTGATCTCTCCCTCATGATTTCTGGATGCTTCTCCCCTTTGGCATGAGACCAGGGATGGAAAATACCCTGCCAACTACATCCACTTATATATGTGTTTTAGTTCCACAATCAAATATATCTTTAGCCACCATGTTCTGGAGAAGTCATTGCAATAGACATAGTGGGCCATAGTGCTGCTATTAAATCCAATGATAGGAGGAAGTGTAATCATTCCAGCAATAAAACTAGCTGCCCACTGCAGTAAAGGCTCTCCTTCCTCTATCTGCATTAAATATAATTATTGGAAGAGCAATCTCTGGATACATTTCAATAAAATATTTTCCCGTAGTATTCTTTTCTAGGGCAATAGAATTTGTTGTCTGCTTTAAAAGCCCTTATAAAACCAGCCATCTTTTGAAATTCTCATTATTTACATTCTGAATCTCCCTCAAATTTTCTCCTAGCAAAATAATATTTCCGTTCTTAAAATTTTCATTGTTACATCTAACATCTCGCATCTAAAGATTTTTGCTTTTATTATCATTAAAATGACTGACTAAAAACTGGAGGAGGAGGGTAACCTTTAATTTATACTCCTGCTCGAGAAGAGGTCTTTTTATAGTTACATTCAAGTCTTTTTTTTTTTCTTGTGGATCATCTATACCATTAAATAGCTTTTTTTATTCCAATTTAGGAGACATTTCATCTTTAAACCTGTACTTACATTAACTTTTGTACATGGTTGCCCAGGCAACAATGTAATTGCATGAAACAATGGCATTCTCCTATGTACCATTTATGGCAAGTTTGCATTTGAAAAAACTTCTTGTCTTATCATCAAAGCAGAATTTGTAACCTTCTGACAGCTGAAGGAATGTTCAGGGGCCTTGATTCATATTCATTTTCCCTTGTAATTTTAATGGGTACCGTCACCTTTCATTTTCAGTGTAGTTCTTCTTCCCTCTATGATAGTTACTGTTTTACATGAAAATTCTAGAGCAGACAGAAGAAACTGATTAGAAAATAGCTCCAAGAAAAGGCTGCGAGTACCATTGTTCTAGCTTGTAGCCTGTGAAGTTGCCACTGTTTAATTGATCTTCTATAAGCTTATCTTTCCAGTGAGATGTACCATTATTATACATTAATCAGTGCCTCCAGACATTATCACTGAGGTAACCAAGAGCTAATCAAGCAAGAATGGAGATGGCAGATGCAGAGATGTCATGGATGCCTTGCTGTGTTTGAAGTCTGTCAGAGTTTCAGCTTCCAGAAGAACCTGTTTTCACAGGGCTGCAGACTGTGTATAACCTTGTCATTGCAGTGGAAGAAGGGGCAAGCATCCTGAATGTCAAACAGGCAGGCCACGTGGGGAGCTTGCACTCCTGGAACCTTCTCTGTGGCAAAAAATAAAGTGACACTGTAATAATAGTAATAAATGATGCTATTTAAGAATAAACAAAATGTTGACATGTTGATTAGTTTTTGCTAAATAGCAGTTTCCAAGGGAAAGAGAATCAAGCAAAGCAAATTTACAGAGTAAAATATTCAAAATATATTAATCAGTCATTGCGAAGTGCCACTAGAAATTGCATTCGTGCTTTTTAATTGATTTTATTTTATACACGCTCATATAGAAGAATAACCACCCCTCTGAGTTTTGCTGAATGTTATTTCTGGCAGCTAGACACCATCCTGGGAAAATAACAGAAGAGAAAAACAATACGTAAGTGTCCCAGATTCATTAAATCAATTTAACTAAAAGTATGCTTATTCTTGGAGAAAGATCTGTTGTCACTTCACTGTCAATCGTCAGAATCTGTAATTTGAGGTAGAGTGGAGCCTAAATTTTGAAGGGAGGTGGCTGAATCTTTGTGCTGTAGGTTCTGTCATGTGAGATGAGTTACAACTGCTGGCATGTCTGGGCTGCTTGCATGTTGGCATGTTGATGCCTTGGTGGCACAGTTGAAATATTTCTTCCCACAATCTTTCTGGTGCTGGTAGAGAAACAACTCCAGTGCTGGCATCAGTGATGTGAAGCTGCATTGGGGCAGGCCTGTTCATCAGTCTGTCAATAATAATGATTTGTATAATTTCCTCCAAAAACGTCTGAGGACCTGGGATCTACAAGGTTACCTGAACTGTATGCCAGAATCACAAATTTTGCAGTGGAGCAAGAATGGGGCTTTCCCCTAGGAGGGGTGTAAAACAAATGGCCTAAGTTTGAGACTGACATACAGTTTGATTTTGGAGATTTTAAAATGTCGTTCTAATTTGGATCATATATTTTGTTCCAAGAAATTGTAAATTAAAGAAATACAGCATGAGAAATTTAATGACTGAATGTTGCATAGCTTTCATTTTGGAATTCCACTGACTGTTGATGTGTTCCAAATATAAACAGGTAACAGATCAAAATTTGCCCAGTGAATACATGCATTGTAAATGTAAAACACTGAACCAACTGCTTGCTGGCGTACATCCATAGACAAGGAGTTTTGCCAAAAGGTAGTTTGGCTCATCATAGCTAGTAATTTGATTATTAATAAGTGGAAAAATAGTAGTAATAGTTGCTAAGCTTTATTGATCCCATTAGCAAAACCGTATTACTTCTATGGAGTGAATCTTTCAGGACTGATTTACAACTCTCATTTTGATTTCAGCAAGGATCTGACATTCATGATGGTTTGCAAGACCATGATCATTAATGAAGATGATTTCTGTTGGGTGGGAGGGAAGGATAGGTTTTGTTTAATTATAACAACCTCTAAGAAATAGAAATACTGCAGAGGGATAAATGTTTCCCTTTCTGAATATAAACATCTTGGCATCACCTCACTGTTTATTTTCAAAAACCGTCTAAGTTTTGCTTCGATATTTATCTAACAGCAGGGGATCATTATCCTGTGACAAAGTTCTATTCCACTGACATTATCTCTTAATTAGAATTCATCCTTTTCTAGTTCTACGTAGTCAGCCTATACTTCCCCAAAGTCCCATAAACCAATGTACATTTTTAGAGAGGGAAGAGGGAAGGTCTTGCAGACCATTAAGAGCTGTTTAATAATCAGCCTGGTATGGAAAGGGCTGCTTTTATTCTTCATGGGCATATCTACAGAGAATTGCTGATCAGGGCCAGTGTTTTCCCTCTCTTGCATCATGCCAACTGACTCTAAGTGATGCATCAGGCCACGAAGGAGGACAGTGCTACAACTGAGAAAATAAATTGCTTTTCTTCCCTAGGAGAAAAAGAAGAATCAGCTTATGGCTGCAATCACACTATGCTGGTAAAGCAGTGGGGTAAAGAGAAGTAAAGAGCAACTTTGTAAGGTGCAGTGAATATGCACCAGGACTGTGCGCTTCTATTGCTAAGGCTGATCACTCTAGTTTGCTTTGACTCCTCTCTTAGAGGACCCAGACCCCAGAAGTATATGTTTGGTTACGTAAAACAATAAACTCTGAAAATCAATAATGTAGAGGTGTTAAGACTGTAGACCTGCTCCTACATCATGACTTTTGGTAATCTATGCCTTACATCATCACGAAAAGCATTTTAAATGTCTGGGCAATGAGCTCTTAGCTCATATTAAAGTAGGAATTTTAATTAGATGTCAGTAGCTCCATTTCTATGTCCTGCATTCTGTGGGTAGAAATATGGATAGTCCTTCCTACTGCTGTTTGGACACATTATGTCTTCTAAAACAAAAAATAACTCCTATCCAAGATCTGCATGCACAAATAGAGCTGCATCTCTTGGCAAAGATGGCGGAACATTGAGCAACTGCAATGTAACATCTTTTCTTTCACACAGTTCATTATACTGAATACCACAGCAGATAGAAATAAATCTAGAAAAAATAATAATTATCCACAGGATGGTAAGAACAGTCTCTGCTACAGGAATAGTCCCTATGTATGGAATCCAGTATGAAATTTCAAGCCACCAGGTGTAATTGAGACCAAAAATACAGAAACCTCCCCCTAAGATTAGATCCCTGAATGCATATCAAGAAAAAATCAAGTTCTAATTGTCTAACAAGTTTCAGATAATATTAAAGCATCCACTTCAGCATTAAATTACTTGTGGCATCTAATTGAAAAGTTGGCCAAAATTATTTAATGATGTAGTGCTACTGAGAGCTGTTATAACTTTATTGTATTGAATTATGCAGTATCATACTCCATTGTCAAATGTTTCCTTACTTCTCATTAAGGCTGTGATTCATGTTAATATTATATCATTTAGACAGGTTCCTCAAGCGGTGTTTTATTATTATTTGTTAATTTATGAAGCACAGATTCAGTGCATTGTGATACTTCACTATTTTAAGGAGGGATAGAATATTAAACAACGAAATGCATGCAGATAGTCAAGGATAAGTTAGCTACTGGGAGACAACATGTGTACAAAGATTTAAAAGACCTATAATGTGCCCCCCAGGAGCTCAGAACCATAGAATTGCTCAGTTTGGAAAGGGCCTTCAAGATCATCAAGTCCGACCACAACCTAACTATACTACCCTAACTCTAACAACCCACCACTAAATCATGTCCCTGAGCACCACGGTTTTTTCCTAAATGTTGTTTTCTCTTTTACATGGGCTCACATTCCTTACAGTTTTAATCTGCATTTCAGTGGAAACTGTTGAATTTGTCCCCTTTCTGCAATTAAACAATGAGAAACAGTCATTTTTGCAAAAGTGATGTTGCCAAGGGTGGATTTGCTGAGTTCTCAGTTTTGATGCTCTTGTTCCAGTCTTGAAATTTCTAAATTGCCTTTATTACTATGACTGGATCCAGAAAGTTCGTACTTTTTATTAATTTACCTGCTATTATAAACCATTCACGGAGAGCAGGTGTTATGCTAGATGGATATGACCGTGCATTTACAGTGAAAATTCATATCAAGTATAGGCATGCACAAAGTTTTCTACATTTCTCCTCATGCTTTTGTCCAATGTGCTGGCTGGAGAAGGGTTCTGCTGATCTTTTGGCTTCCTCTTTAGCTATGTCACACTCACTGCTACATGAGGCTTTCTTGCACTACTCACATGGTGTGGTGGAAGAATTGTGTCTTCCTTCAGTCTTCTCTCAGCTCTAGAATTACAATGATTTTTCTGCTTTTCCTTCCCCTAGAAGGACAGATTTTCTTTTTTATTTCTACATCCTTGAGAGGTGGGAGAGAATCTTGCTGCTAAATAGGTCATCAAACCTCTATCCAGTTCTTAAAATATACTTAGATGCTGAAAAAACATATTGACATCCTGACATAAATACCGTGCCTCTTCTCTTGTTCCTCAGATTGCTGTGTCTGGAAAGTATTTGCAGTATTACAGGAGGTATTTCTACACCATCATCTTCCAGAAGCTGTTAGTATTGTTGTATTGTTGATGATGAATTACAGGGCAGTGATGACTTCATCAAATTATGGATACAAAATATAATCTTACAAATAGAAAGAACCAGGTCATTTGAAATCCAACCACCTCATTCACTGTCATGGAAATCATGCTAGAATCAAAACCTCAGAATGTTTATTCAAATAGTGCAGAAAATAGTACAGCACAAAGATGGTTCTCACATATACAAATTGAATTGTTCTTCCAGGAACAGATCTGAATCAACTTTGATTTTGCATAAAGCATTTTGCTTTTAGTTAAGAAAAAGAAATGTAAGTTTCTCAGCAAGTATCTGAGATCTTTGTGCACTCATTACAAAATGCCAAACAGTTAAGTGCTTACAAAAAGTACTGCACTGAACATGGTGATATTTGTCTCCTTTTTAACATTGGCTGTTCTTAAATTCTTCCAATTCCATTTGCTGTGAAAGAGAAGTATTAAAAGCATGGATTTTTTTTTTTCCAAGTTCCCCATTAGTGGTCATTATTTTCCTGCTTTTGTCCTTTTTTTTTCCCCCTTACAATTTTGCTGTGAGTGATTCTCTCTGTCATCTTGCCGTAAATTGATTAATACTGCCCACTGATGCAGTGCACCACATGGCTAATATATCAGTTAAATGGAAACAGCAAACACCACCTGCTCCTTCAGGCAAATGGCACTTTGGAAAATGGAATGTGTAATCAATAGAATTAAACCTTAAGCAAAGCACTGCAAACAAATCCAGGGGCAAGGTCTTTTTAACTCTATGGTATGAAAGATTTTCCTTTTTTTTTTTTTTTTTTTGGTAAATGATCTGTTTGGCTTTCTTTCAAGTATATCAATTATTTTCTAGTGATACGCAGTATTCTCACTATAAGTGTTCTCATACAATTCTGCATTGCTTGGATCAAAGGTGATACTTTATATGAAAAGTTGTAGATGTGTTTGATTCCCTTTACATGTTGGAGATTTACAGGACAGGACCAATGCTTGTCAATGGCAGTGATAGGTAATAGGATAAATCCTTCCCATTGATGGGGAGATAAACGCCGCTTGAATTTCACTTTCAAATCTGCTAGAGACTGCTTAGCATTAAGGCATTTCCTCGTTTGTGAGCACTTTTAAAGATTAAGGATTTGAAGAGCAGATGCAAAAGACAGACAGAACTTTTCAGCTGATGCCAGAAAGATCTTCCCCTAGTAAAATAAGTTTTAGAAATAACAAAACTGATCAGCTTTGGTTCCTTGGTGAAAGAGTAAAAGTTTGAAAAAAGTATTTAAAGAGAAGGATAATAAACAGGGGAGTATACTAGAGCAGAGTACTCTTGCTGTTTGCATATAATAAGAGGGATAATCTGTGATCAAGAACATTTGGAAGGAATGTCTGACTCCTTTAGGAAAGCAAATCATGTCTAAGGGACTTTGTGCTGTCTAACACACAGTATCTAGTAACTGCTTTGGCTCAACAGACTGTTAAGGAAAATGAACTCTGTCCCTAAACATCCTCTCTATGGATCAGAGAAGCTCTCAGGATATCTTCCACAGTGAAGCAGTGCTGATGGCTCCAGACACTTCATAAATCTGTAGATGAAATCTCATTTAGAACCCCTCTTACACCATATTCCACACCTGTAAATTGCTATCCTTGACAGATCCGTGAGTTTGTTTAGAGCTGCATTTTTGTCTCAGATAAAGCTTGTTAAAAAAAAAAAGACGAAGAAAGCCAATCATTAGTACATACCAAGTGACAAACAAGTAGTCAGCTACAGTTACAGGAAAATAGCCCGGGTCTATCTCACGGCTGCTTCTAACAACTCACAGCAGACTCCATTCTCTGTTTGTGGTGTACTAGTAATTACGTTCTCACTGGCAGGATTTAGAGTTTGGTTGCCAGGGCCCAAGCACCATGTAGCAAGTGTTTTGGTAATGAATAAAGACGGCAATCAGCAGCAACCTGAGAGCTAGCTGAATGAGACAATCTGGCGGGCACTGAGGGGGTCCTGCTGGCTTGCTCAGATGGGCAGCAGGCAGGGATGAGATAATTGATAGGAAAGGGTAATGAAAGGAAAGGAAGTAGGAGGGGGGAGAGCAGAGAACAGATTTAGAAAATAGACAAAGATTTTGACCTTAAAGCTAATAGGCTACTTAGGATATTATTTTATAAAGACTGGGATAAAATGAGCTGGCAGCTGAATGTCAGTAGAAAATAATCCTTTGTGTACGTGTGTGTGCTCGTGCACGTGTGTGTGCGGTGGGCTGGGGAGGGGGGAAATCCCCACGTGCAGATTTTAGGTGATCCCTAGGAAATAATAGAGTATATGTGAGTAATATGTGAGTGTTTTTGTTTAGGATCCACAGTACTGCAATGCTCTCTTACCTGCACAGCCTGCTAAAACACATCAACACAGCTGTGAACTTTCATGCTTACAAGGGAGAAATTTAAGGCAGCAGATATGGCCTATTAGTGTAAATAAGGAAGGGTTTCATATTTTGAAAAACTGAATTCTGGTATGAGGCTTATTGAATTCAATAAATGGAGTTCCACTGATTTTTAAAGACCTTGAACTGTTTAACTTTGGAAATTTATAATCATAAAAGCTATGAAAATCCCTACAAAAAGCAGCACATTTTCAATTGTAGAACCTGGCAAAAAAGGAGATTCTAAGGGTTAGAGATGCAGTTGTACTTATTTTTCTTTGCAGATAAATTGTTTACTTAGACATAATTACTTCTTCAGCCTTCACTGACATGGGAATTAAACTACAGATTAAATCCTTAGTCAGAGAGATCTAACACCTCCCAAGACACAAGAGACAAGTTTTGTGGAATGAAGATCTTTTCCTGTAACGTTGCATCCTTCTGACACCAGGCGTGAGTTCTTGCAGCCTTGTGGGCATAGCAAAGGGTTAACTTTTTGCATTGCCCTTGCTTTGTTCTTCTTTCCTTTTTTTTAAAGAATGACCACAGAGGTCAAGACAAGTAGGTGGGAAGATGGCAGTGCGAACCACATGGGTATATATCATACTTGGTAATGGGACATTTTTGTAGATCCTCTTACATATTTTTAGGATAGGTTTTTGATTAATATTGACAAGCCCATATAGTCACACCTCTAAAGCTTCAGTAATGCTTGATGTTCTTGGTGTTGGGCAGAAGTGCACCAGTGCTTTGGGATATTTGCTATTGAAAACGTACTATAATAGCTAGAAGTTAGCCACAAATGCAGTTTTCCTGCCAAAATTTCAAACAGAAAAGTTATTCTTCATTTTCTGGGATTTTGAAAAATTTCGTGCTGTGTTACTGTGTAGAGTTCATCAGTCCACCACCTTCTGAGAAATATGGAAACATAGTAGTGATAAAAGAAATAATTCCATGTAGAGCTTTACAAAGTGCTTTGGGATCCTTTGAGATAAAAGATACTATGTCAGGCTTTATGATAGGTAGTAGTTATTAATATCTGTCATATTGTGACTTTCTCAATCACTTTTATTGGGCTTAGAACAGTCTCAGGAAGCTCTCTTTTACCCAATTTACCATAATTGTGATGCGACCCATATTGTAACCTCCTTCTTTCCAAGACCTTTTGATATATATTATAGATGCTCTCCACGACCTTTTCCTGAAAGCTTTTTAATTGAAATGTTGTCATGCAGCTTCCATATTTAAGATCATTTTGTATTTTGATGGCTTTCAAACACAAGTTGGAAGTCTGTTACAAATAGGGAGGAGAGTAAAGAGTGGGCCTCTTCCAGATGCAGCAGTAAGTGCTCCATCTAGTGCTTCACTGGATGAGGAGGATGCTGGATGCTCTCAGATGTATCAAGTTCATCTCCATCTTTCCATTCTACAAAATTAATACCAAATTACACTTGTGCAGAGGATGACTTGTTGCCATACAATATACATCTTTGACTCCTCCATCGTGTTTGGACATAGAATCTCTTTGCTCAGAGGAGCGTGGTAGAGGCTGTGGCTGAACTCAATTGGATTATTATTTTTCTGGGCGGGGACTGTTGCCTTGGTTTGCAATTGAGCAATTCTTAGAGTATGAGAGTCCTGTCTTCTTGTTAGTAAGTTATGGTACTATTAATTATTACTGTTAAAAATAATAACATCTTTTGCTTGGTAAAATGAGTTCTATGACTGAATTAAAACTGTTCTCCAAATATTATTATGTGAATGCCTGTGTAAACACTTTTGACCTCCAGACATGCTTGTGTTATAAATTCATAAACTAAAAGATATCTCAAATATATTTCCTTGAAGATGAAGAAAGATGATTTCAGACTGGGTAATTCAGATACAGACAAGGGAAGAGAAAGCTACGCACTTAACAGTGACTGCATCCCAAAATAAACATATAAGCTAATTCTTTTGACACATAAAACAGAGAACGTAATTCAGAGAACATAATTCAGCACAGTGAGTAGGCAAGGTACAAAAGCCATCATCCCCTTTATTCTAAATTGTAAGTACAAGCCTATACAATGGTAAAATATAATATTGTTTCATAATGACAAAAACCCAAACCTTGAATAAGTTCAGAAAAGGACATTATTTGTTATACTAGAGCACAATGCTGTATTGCAATTCAGAAGTGGATTTATTCATGCTGCATCTTTCTGTTGTATATTCTTTACACAGGTTTTCACCAGTTCCATCTTTTGACCTTCCACATACAGAGAGGCACAGGGTATGCAGCAAAGATCAGACACTGCAGATAAAAAATCTGCAATGTTGATTAGACAAGAGAATTATTCATTGGGCCAGATTCTCTGTGGTATAATTTTACTTAGCTGTATTGAGTTCATTGACTGATCTTTATTGACCTTATTTCTTTGTCTTCATCATGGGTATTCTGATCTACATCAGCTGAGGATCTGGCTCTCAGTATTTAATTTGCACAATAGATGATAGAAAGTCTTTAGAAATGGAATCTGCAGTGTAATTAATGAGAACTGATGCTTAACATTGGATCCTTTCCCAATAGCCTGTTATGTGGCACTAAACATCATGGGCCAAGTACTGATTTCACATTTTGACGCCAAATTCTTATTGACCTCAACAGGAGCTTCATGTGAGAAATGATAGCAGGATATATTCTATTATTTCTCGAAAAGGTCAGTGTTCTGATAAAAGTGGATGAAGCTGTCTTTTTCATAGCTGTCAAGCAGTTGGCTTAATGTAGTCATGGAATCTCACCAGGATAATAGAAATCTGGCTTGCTTGCCCTGATATACCACATTGTAGCTAACCGTGAGTTCTTTTCCTTGCTTTATATGATGGCTGAAATTCAGACTTTTTGAATCAGATATTAACTACTGAAAGTACGAGTGGTTCCAGTTGGAGGAAAATGCATGTATCAGTCACCAACTTACATTAGCCACTTATATTAATTCGCTACTGAGTTCTTACTTCTGTATTTTATGTTCTGTGCATGAGGAAGGAAATTCTTGAGTAGATTTTTGGCTCTCAGTTAATAGTAGAGTAATAACTACAATTCAGACACCGAACAGCATTAGCTTCCAGAGAAAAATCAGTTTGTTGCTGATCACTCAACACTATTTGTGGCTCTGGCAAAGGCTAATGAAAATATTCATTAAATTTGATATAGATAGGTGTAATTTACCATTATTTTAGTTTTGTGGATCCACCATTTTGTATCTGTGATTTTTGCCTGCCTCTTGATGTCCCAAATTGCTTTTTAAGTGTGATCAGAATAAAGCTGTTTTGACTGTTTTCTGGTGTCCTGCAAAGAAACTTCCTGTCCCTACAATCCACCAGGGGAGAATGGAAGAGTATAAAATCAGAACCATAAAGAGAAATTTAGTGGTACATTTTCCCCTGCAGAGCTGGTAAATGTGCCTGGAGCCCAGCTGGATCAGCACAAGCTCCGTCTACCCCATCCAGTAGTATAGCTTCCTCTGTGGGAGCTGCCCTGAAGCGTGATCTCCTTGGCTCAGGCTCTGTCCTTTCTCCATCCCCTCTCTTTCCATTTTGCCTTTCAGCTGCCAGGCTCTCGCCCTCTGAGCCTGTATTCATTGCTCATTTTCCCCGCTAATGAGGATTTGCAGGTTCTCTTCTTGCAGCAGTTGGTAAGGGCTCAGGCACATTTGTCCTCATATGGTATCTTTTTGTCGCAGCCACTTTTACAAGTGTGCACATAGGATGAAATTCAAATGTTTCCTCTTAAGGTGTTTGATTTGCTTGCAGATCATTTTGTTGTCTTTTTGTTTGTTTGTTTGTTTGTTTTTGCTTGTTTTTATTCCTTTCCTCCGTATGTTAAAAGACAGAAAGATTCCCTGATTCCATACTGTTCCTAGTAGCTTCCCAAATTCTATTCTAGGTAGACACTTCAGATTCTCAGTCCTGATGATTCTTTGTCTCCTTTAATCTCCATTTCAGCCTCAAAGATTCTCTGTTGAGAAAACCCTCCACATGAGCTCTTGGAATAATAATAAGGGAAAATGAGTGGGGGGGGGGCTTCAATGTCTTTTTGAATCCTTGCACCTAAGCAAAATTTTTCTTTGCAGAACAGGCACTGGTGCAAAGTGGGAGTGCGTGGCTTTTTGGTTGTTAAGGTATTGGTCTCCATCTGTACATGTCTATAGCCCTAACAGATCCTGTTTCAGCTCTTGGCTGAGTTTTGCTCCAAGGTAGGAGCTTGTTCTGGGGCTTTCTCAGTAATCAGTGTTGAAAAAGACAATTATAGAGTGAATTTGATCTTTGGTTAGTTCAAATGCTTTCTGGAGGTGTCTGCCTCTCCTTAGCTGTGTATGTTTCTTAAGATGAATTAATTCCCAAATAAGCTTTATCAATTCAATTACAAAAGAAAGAGTTTCCTCCTTAATCTAATCTGAGTAAGTAGTTGCCAGGATATTTTCTGGAAAGGAACCTTGATTTTGGAAAAGACTTCTGTCACCTGAAATAGCCTGGATATTTTTTCCCATTTTGAGAGGTGCTATAAGGCTGCAGTGTCCCCAGGCTTTTTTGGAAGAATGAATGGAATGGCATGGATGTTTGAGGAATGGTAGTGTTTAGATAAGGCTTTATTTCTGACAAGCCCTGGCACTTAATAAGCTTATATATACTATTATAAAAACAGTTTTCTGTAGTGAGTAGTACATAGGCTTCTATATGGGCTTCCTTTCTGAGAAACAATGATCCCATCAAATTGCCAGTATGACTCATGCTAAGTGTTTGAATCATTTTTATTACACCGCTGATGATGGCTTGGAAGGCAAGTTTTTGGTCATCAATTTATGCTGCATCCTTTATATTGACTGACTCTTGTATATCAGAAACATGGTCAGCTAGACATTTTTATGAGTTCAGGGAAAGATGTTCTGTGTAAATAACATCTAGTCAAGAATGAAATTCAAAATGGGCGCATATGACCTGATAATGTATAAGTGTGATGGCTTTAGAGCTATATTTAGTTTGTAGTATACTAAATCAGAGAAATGGAGAAGAAGATTGCTCAACTGAAAGAAATATGCATTATGATGCTAAAGGACTGAAAAATTTTATTTTTATGCATAGACAGCTAGGTCCTGAAACATAACTGAGAACAGTTTCAGAGGAAAAAAACAGTGAAAAAGAAAAAAACAAACAAACAAACAGGCAAACCTCATCCTCCTTTTTTACCATTTATTTTCTGTGGTAAGTTTGTTTTCCAAGTATTTCCATCTTTGTTACACAGACCATTAGAAAATAATAAGTATTCAATTTGATTATTTTCAGGTAAGTTATTAACAGTCTAGCATTGGTTGTGTGCATACTGCATGGGTAGCAGAGTAGTGTACTTTTCCAGGATTCATTGTTCACTTTATAGCTCTTTCTTTGCTCTGTATTACAACTCCTTGACATGTCTTTACAATTCTGCTTCCTGACATCTTTTATAAGTTTCAGGTACAGTTTATATCTTGTTCTTCCTTTACCTTGAAGTCTCTGCCAGTATAATCTGAGAATATTATGCAAATATAGGTTTGGAAGCTTAGAAATAACTGGGTCATTTCACCCAATACTTAGTTTTGCAGACTTCTGTGTGACCAAACAAGGACGCAATTCAAAGGGGCTTTGGCTTGGGCTGAGCACCCCTTCACAGTGAGCTATGAGCAAACAGAAGAAGTAATGAAGGATCTGGTGATTCCTCCCACCCCCCTGCCCATCATCACTCTGATTTGCAAATAATCCTGTTGAAGTGCAAATAGTAACATCTAGGAGTTCAGACCTGAAGGCTCAAATGGCTGCTTTTGTGAAAGGATGCTGAAATATATTATATTTAAACACTTCAAGTACATGTATATAAATGCTAGCTTCCAAATAGCTGAAAGCTTTTCAGCCTTTTTATCTCAGCATAAGCTAAATATTATGCCTACACTTTCTAATGAAGAAGGGTTTTTTTTTGCCTCGGTTGTGCTTTAACCACTACATTAGACCGTGTATGAAAAACTCAATAATATGCCTCAAGAAAAGCCTAAAGGAAAACCCTACCCTAGAGTCTAAGTACTTTTATCTGTTCATATTAGTTAAGGGTAAGGCTTGCATGTAGTCCCATTATAATCAGTGGGACTACTCCCATTAGTATGGCAAGCAGGATTTGGCCCTTTGTTTGTGATTACACATTCTCTGCCTGGTCTGTTAGACTGAAGGGTATAATAAAATTAAACTATTGGATTAGAATGGTAATTTCCAAACACAAATCAGCAAGGGAATATGATTACACTCGCTCTTAGAGGATAAAGTGAAACATTCCTATTTCTCTCTTGGTTTTTCTGGGTTGCCTATTGGAGGTAATCATGTATCCAGACAAAGATGTGAAAAAAAATGCTGAAATATGGACAGAATAATGTGTTCCTAAAAAGAGAAGGGGAAAAAAATCAAACAACAAACCATATTCTCTTGATTCTTTCTGACATTTAGAGCAGTAACCACATCGGAAAGCTACCAAAAATCATTGTGGCCTGCTCCTGAACAGATTTCTGGAGTAGGAATAGCGTGTCCACATGAATAGCTCTCTTTATTCCCACATTTAAACCCACATTTTTCTTTAAGTTATGAACTAGGATTGTCACTGTAAACCAACATGCTCTGGAAGGGGCAATGACTTCCAGTGTCGTTTGGACTATCATTGTTAGGAACTTATGTGTTCATTCAACCTTGTGGTCTTCAAAAGATGATGAGAGCATGGTTTATGAAACCAATGTTATTATTCATTGGTTCACTGTTAAAGCTGGTGTTCAGAGGTAAAAGCTGAGCTTTGCAGGGCATGAACTGCACTTTGGAAATTATTGAAAATTGCCCTGATGAGTTATGTATATTTTGGATCTCACAGCAATTTGCATTTCAGCTTCTACAAACTTCTTTGAAACACAACACATTAGGCTTCTGTGTTTTCTGTCAGGATAAATAGCATAAACCTCATTTAACAGACACACAGAACTGAGGCCACAAATGATTCATGCGCTTCCATCTACAGTTGGACCACGTTTTTAGTCTTTTGAACACCATTTTCCCACTGTATTTCTTTTTTTCCTTCCTCTCTCCTCCCTGACATTTCAGTCTTTCGTCCTAAAAAACGCACTGCTACGCTTTCTTTGTAACCTCCTAGAAACATCAAATTGCATTTCTTGCCTCAACTTTTTTTCTTTTTTTTTTAAACAGCCATGTAAAAGTGCAAGCTGCACAACTTTTAGAGCATATTCACTTTTCCAGAACAATATAAAACCATCGGAAATGCCCCACTGAGTCAAACCATGGAGATGTCAAACTGTGCACTGTTCTCCCAGTGGCGGCAGGAGATGCTGTATGACAAGAGTGGATGAGCCTGGCCACTGCCTGCAGTGTCTTCCCCTCCCAACCCCTCAGCACTGGATTAGGGACATTAGAGAACACATCCCTGCCTGTTCCCTTTTGGATTTATTTATGGATCCGTTGCCCCTGAGTTTTTTAATCTCTTTTTGAACTTGCCAACGCTATCTGCCTCCACAGCCCCCCATGGCAATAAATTTGAGAAGCTCAGTGCCTGCTGTTTAAAAAAATACACTTTTATCTGTTTTAAGCCACTGCTCTGCTAAGTTCAGTAAGAATGGTAGCACCTGGATTTAACTGTTAGGTTTGGAGAGTAACAGCTCTGTTATTCTGAATTCTGAATTCATCTTACCCACTACCTCCAGGATTTTATAAACCTCAATCACATCTCACAGCCTTCTCTTTTCCAACTGGAAAAGTCCCAGCAATTTCACAGCCTCCTCATTAAGCAGCTTCTCTGTCATCTTGTGCATTTCTACCTTTCCCTGTACCTTCTCTCATTCTGCTATGCCCCTTTCAGGAAGCTGAGACCAAACAAGGTATAAAAAAATGCATGTTCACAAGAGTCTGTGTCGTAGCAAAATCATTCTGCCTTGTTTGTGAGGTTTTTTTGTTGGTTCCCAACATCCTGCTGGGGATTTTTTTGGCTGTCATTGTAGCAAATACAAGTAAGAAGTGAATATATGATGTATTTCTTCTTAACTTGGATGGGGAGGAGTGGAAAGAAGTAGTTTACTCAAGTTCTAAATTATTCAGGATGAACTCTTTAAATAATCATTTGAACACAGGCTGCAAACTGAGCTATTTGACATTTTCCTTGTTTTTTAGAGGACAGGGATTTTCTCTGTTCACAATTTAAGAAAGCAACACAAGTGTAGTGCCAATGGTTGATTAGGATGGTTTATGGTTAGAAAAAAACAATAGACTAGATTATCTTAAAGAAGTCTGCTGTTTGTCATAGTAACTGGCACTGAAACTGAACTAAGATTTAGGAAAGAGAACAGAGAACATGCAGGAAATGTATATTCAGTTAAAATGATACCCAAAAGTTTTAAATACAGCTATTCTAATGGTCTGTGGAGGGCATATCAAACTCCATATAAACTAAGTAAAATGATAAACATCTTTCCTTTGTCTGACATGCTGCAGCTGCTGCAGCCTTTTTTGTGTGATTTACTTACAAGAGATTTTGTTAAGGGAGATGGAGACTATTGGATTCACTGAAAAATGTGGATGGAGCATAGGGAAAGGTACTGGCATTTGCCAAGGCAGCAAGTCAAGATGTGTCCAGGATGCTCCCCTGTATCTGGGATGTGCTAGTGGACCTGGCACAGAGATGTGCCCAGTGAGGGAAGAAGATCTGGGGTACTCTGCAGAGCACATATGCCGGCTCGTTGCAATAACTGGAAGTCACATTTTGCTTTGGACTACAGGCAGCCCTCTTTGGCTGGTATTATGTTCCCTCTCATGCTTGTTGCCTGGCATAAACAAGCAGGATTAGATGCAGTATAAACACAGACCAAAAGGACAATCTTTGTCTCTGAGTAGTTTACAGTGCACATTAAATGGGATGACAATCTTTTTCAACCTCTGAAATGACTGTGAGACCAGAATTGCCCAGGGATTCAGATACAATGGCAATGGAAGTGTATACATACTGAAAAGGATGGATAACTGAATAGAAACAACTGTTCTGGTCTCTGTTAGAAATTAAGTGAACTAAATTTTGTGAACATAAAGAATACAAAAAGTAGACTTTAATAATCTAGTACTTTCCTGGGAAAACAAAGGAAGACTATTCCAAAATGTATTCATTTTCATGGCATCCATTTTTAGATCATCAGGTGTCCTCAGGTGAAGCTGTATAATAGAGACATACAATTGTGTCCCATACTTGCTAATGACTCCCGGTGATATTCATCATTCAATAACTTTGTCACTAAAAGAAGTAGGTAGATATTAATTAAATGCACTTTTTAAACTAAGGACAAAAAAGAAAGGAAAATCTTAATTAAGGATTAGGTGGAACTTGTGTAACTGAATGCTTGACTAATACTGGGGAAAGAAATTCATATTTGCTGTACAGGAAAGTGTTAAGAGAGTTTTCTGTACTGAACTTTAAACTACCACAAAGCAGAGTGAGGAATTCAACAGATAAAGCCCATCTAATAAGAAACCAGCAGAAAGCCCTTAGAAATAAGTGAGTTTCATTCCCTTTAGGTCTCCAGAATTTACAGTATCATCCTTTTAATTACATTGTGATTAAACTTTCATTTCCATACACTGTGTTAGGTTAAAAAATATAACATTACATTCAGGAAATGGAAGAGAGAGCTTGAAAGTCTTTTTAAAATATCTGGAGAAGGCATTTTGGTGTTGAACCTCACAGCACTTCAACTGACTCAAATAGGATGTAAGCCAGCCTACTTTCCTTGCTGTAACTCATGTATTCCTTAAGTTCTTCAGGAAGGAGAGTGCACAATTGTAAAGCAAATATGTTTTTCTCTCAGTGACATATGTGTATGTAAATATACCAATAGTGGTACAGAGAAATTCAGAAATTTGACACAAAAAGCCTGTCTGCCCCATTTTCTAATGGCATGGCAATAACTTTCCAAGCAAGGAAGCATCCTCTGCTCTCCATTACTATGCATGAGTAGTTAGTGGCATGATGAAGCATTTTATTATGCTCGTCCAGAGAGAAGAAAATTTGCTCGGCTGTGTCTGGGAAACAGAGCTGGAAATGAAAACTGCCATGATACTTCAATCCAGCCAGGCACCAGTGGAGTTAATGTATTTCAGCCACATAAACTGCCAATATATGTAACATGGCGTGTATAGAAAGGCCGCTGAATCTTTAAAGGGGAACAGGCAGAGCTAATAGGTTTCTTTGAATATAAACATCAGTATATATTTTTGTGACTCAACTCAGCATATTCTATATGGGTTGTAATTTTAAAATTAGTGGTTGGAGGGAGAGATAAGCACCATCAATAAATTAAACTGTAACCCAGCGGTTTAGTCATGAAAGGTTAAAATAAACTTGCTTGATTGATTATGAATTTTAAACAGTTTTTCTTCAATGTAATCAGTGCTCTACCAATGTCATTGCTCATTAAAGAAAAGATTTTCATTCCAACATTTGATTGAGGATGTTTTTTCTCATTTGCATTTTGCTTTCTACCGAGTAAGCATCTTGCCTTCAGAATTATTAGATTTTTTTCCCCCCTTGTCTGTCCATAAAAGCTGTAAAGTGGGATGGAGCAGTGATTTAGAGGGATACTACATAAAGATTGAATGAAGATATTGACTACCAGGCCCTAATGCAAACAGGACTGTCTGATGGACTGCCTTTGACAGGATGATGGAAGGAGGCCTTGTGGCCTACTTAGCTGCCCTTCTAATTGGCCTTTATGAATATTTAATGAAATCAAGATGAAATTCAATCAGAGCTTTTACCTGCTGAATCTTAGGGAAAAAAAAAAAAGCAGGATATTATTAGATTTTCCTAGCCCTTGTACACAGTAAGACTGTACTGAAATTTCTGTGTGTTAGTCAGGTGGCTGAGATGCTTTGTATCCAGGGACTTGGTTTCTTCCAAAGGAATTAACCTTTTTACCACAAAAAGCAGCACGAATTTCCATTTGCATGCATCACTGGTATTTTATTACTGGCATAGTATAATGTTTAAGCTATAAACAAGCAACAGCTTTTCCCTTTGAAAACATACCCTTAGCAAATTCTTAGTCTGTGCCAATTTGAAGCCTTTTAGGGAACTTTGAGGTCATATAATAGTTTCAGAACTATATAATGTTGCAGCCTAATACTTTGTGCCACATTGGTTGATATATGAGAGAGAATTTGCACGATCTCATTTCTCAAACATAATCTAGGTTGCATCAATAACATTATATTATAGCAATGAGGTATAAAACAGTCTGACAGGCTCCTGCTGTAGTACACTCTTACATTCATTTAAATGTAGATTTTGTTTTTCTGAGTGAAATGCCAGAAAAGCTTTTCATAGAAGCAAAATGGACAGATTAATCTATAAATGGTAAATTCAACAGTGAAGAAGGTTTTCCCCATTTTTAGTATTGTGAATTTTATCATTCTCCCCCAAGATAAGCTGTTTATTCACAGTATGTTGCTTTTATGCATTTTCAGTATCATTTTTTTTTGTACAGAAAAGAGTTTGGTACTCAGAGATAAACACAGCATGTTAATACTAAGCAGTGCATGAGTAAAACCTTATAGATGTGACTAAACAAGAGCAGTTAAATATTGCTATTTAAAGGCTTGATTTTGTTTTAAAAAAAAATATAGTTACGTGGGCATCAGTAATGGTCCCTTGGGTCTCTAATGCTGATGTCACCATGTCTATAGCACAGACTTGTGCCACAGGAGCATGCTATTATTAGGTGGAGCATGGATGAATACTTGGCTTCTTTTGTTGTTTGGATGTGTGTGACTGATAATCTGTTCCTTAACACATATACTAAAGAGGCTGTGATTGGAATGGTTTGTACAGTGTTGTGCTTCAGGACCATGTGATAAGCTCCTGGAGACTGAGAGATGCTTTTAGCCTGGTACTCATTACTTCCATGTGTCGGGCCAAATAACAGCATCTAAGGTGAATAATGAGATAACATCTCATGGATAATGAAGGGGAGACCTCATGTATAATGAGGGGGAGACCACAGGTCTGTGTGTTCTAGTACCTGGCTTCAGCAGCATCCAGTGACAGGCATGCAAGAAGAAAGTTATCTGAGTGAATTTAAGTGAGTTTCCACCTTCTGAGCAAGTGATCACATTAGCTGTTCCTGTCTCCACCATTGGACAGAGCTTTCTCAGGGCCTCCAGAAGGCTCTCTGGGTTTCTGTAGGAGCTAGAAATATCCAGAACATAGAACAAAAAAGGGGAATTACAAATGTTACAGTGAAACTGAACAAACTGACAATATCAGGGTTTCTGCGTTTCAACTGCACCTCTATTTGAATTATATAACAATATACTCATGCTTTACTGTGAAAGCCCCAGCTGAGCTGGTGCTAAATGTGCTTGGCCAGAAAAGTGCCCCAGAGCCACAAGGAAGCTGCTATGAAAGCCCAAACTTAACGGAAAAGTGGCTGCACTTTCCTGTTCTGCTCTGACACTGATGCATGCTTTATCTTCTGACTGTATTTTTTTTCTTCTCCCTTTTGGTGGTGTGTGAGCTGCAAAGCCTGAGAGTTGGGAATTCATAAGCAAAGTCTGAATTCTCACAGGAAAAGCAGTTCTCCCCAGAGTTCCATTCCTTTAGGTAGCTCTTTACCCAAGGGGCAGGCATCTAATATAAACAGCAGCCTACATCCTGATGACTGAAACAATTTTAGGAGCAAAGTAAATCAAGTCATTTCAGCATATTTCCCTTTTTTGAATCTTTTGAATGTAGACACAAAATGGAAGGACAGGTGAGAGAGTGAATGCTCATGCATGTATGTGCATGCATGAATGCTGAGCTAAGAAAAATAAACAGTATTTTAGAGACTACAGGTTTTATACAATGACAAGTGCAGAATTGGCAATGGATTCTCAAAGTCAATCTTAGTATCACTTTGCATGAACTGTATACATGGATGAGATATTCCAGCCTCTCTGTCCACTGGGAAAAGTAGTGTGTTCTTTGCATATTATTGCCCAAAGTTCTTTTGTAATTTATCCTCATGGCAGGTGTAAATGTCACATATCTTTTCATACATCTGAGAGAAGAGTACACACCAGACTCTGAAACTGAAAACTGTCTTCTGCAGTATTCCTCACTAACTACTCCAAGTATTTTGTGAAGTTTTGTTTAAACGGACTGAGAATTTTAATCTCACAGCTCTACTTCCAGTAGACTGAACACATCAATTTGCCTTCAGACCAAACAGATATGCAGTGGATTTACGCATACAACTTGAACTGCTTATTTAAACACAAACTTTAGCAGAGATGATTGAAAAGAAATATTTAGGGTTTCACAGAAACATGGTCAAAAGCAAATAAATTTTTATGCAGAAAGATAGGTATGCTTGCTTTCTCAGAATCCAAGGTATCAGTATTCTTTGGACAATGCTATGCCAGTGAATGATCTATATATATATATATGAGAGGTGGGTTTTTTTTTGAATGTGTAAGAATTCTTCTATTCATCACTCTATTAAATATCAAAACTTATCTGACATTACATTTTAACATCTTACTGGCCTTCAGTTGTATTGTGGAGTTTCATCCAGCTTTCACTCTTGTCTAAACTCGTAACAGTGACCTGAGTTATACTAAAGCAGAATAATTTACCACAAGTGAATGATGAGAGAATATGAGGATCATGACAAAGTTTATCTTCAGGTCAAACTCAGCTATTCATGAGGGATGCTTTTCTTCCTGCTGTTGATCAGAAATGAAAGCAGATGCTTTAGATTGGGATGGTACTGCTAACAACACTGGAGGTTGTTTGGAGGTGGTAGAGTACAACAGTGACTCTCCTAATACTCTGAAAGGTTTGAGATGAATGGAAAGTGTCCCGATTTGGTCTTGACACATTACAAATAGGAAATTAATTTTTTTGTGTCCCTGTATTTACTTCTTCTCTAATTACTTCTTGGAAGAAACTTGTGCAACATAAGAATCCCATGGTTTCTAGAAATCATGGTCCTGATCTGAATCTCTCCTCATCCTGGGCAGAAGATCAAGCTGCTAATTGTATTGTGGCTACTTACCAATGTGTAATTGCAGAATAGAAGTCACAAGGGGTATTAGCTTATATTCTAGAAAATGAATATTTGATAATAATAAATAGGGTGCTGGTCAACAGTACATTCAGCAGGAGCCAGCAGTGTGCCCCGGCAGCCAAGAAGGCAAACTGTGTTTTGGGATGCAGCATAGCCAGAATAGAGGCTCTTCTCCTGCTATGTTTAGCACTATTGCAGCCTCACTTGGAATACTGTGCGCAATTCTGAGCTTCACAGTATGGAAGGGATGTCAAGGTACTCGAAAGCATCCAGAGGAGGGCAGCAAGGCTGGTAAAAGAGCTGAAAGGCACGTCCTGTGAGAAGAAGCTGCGGACACTTGTCTTGTTCAGTCTGGAGAAAAGGAGGCTCAGAAGCAACCTCTTTGCTCTCTGCCAATTCCTGAGGATGGGAGTGGAAAGGGCAATTCTGGCCTCTTCTCCATGGTAACTGATGGTGAGACATGAGGGAATGTCACAAAGCTGTGCCAGGGGAGGTTCAGGCTGGGCATTAGAAAAAAATTTCTATACCACGATGGTGGTCAAACACTGGAACAGAATTTCTAGCAAGGTGATCAATGCTCCATAACTATCAAAGTTCAAGAGACATTTAGATAATTCCCACTTAAACTTTTGGTTAGCCCTGAATTGGTCAGGCTGTTGGACTTGGTGATCTTTGAAGGTCCCTTCCAAGTGAACTGAACTGAACTGAATCTAACTATTCTATTCTACTCTACTCTATTATTTTTTCTTCATTTATATATAGAGAGACTGAGTAGCATCAGAGAACTATTTTAGAGGCTTTGACAAGATAAGTATTGAGGTCAGGGACAGAATGATAAGCTGGCAGTCCAGATGTTCATCTCTTCTCTTTCATAGAACTGCCCTTGTACCTCAGCATTTAACAGTGATAAATGGCAGTTAATTTCATCCTTTTTTTTTTTTTTTTTTTTTTTTTACCATTATTAGTTTTCTGTATCTTTTTTCTCCCTCTAAATTAGGAACCCCCAGTCTTTGATATAAACCCTGTTGTTACAGAGGTATGCATCCACAGGATTTCTTTCATCTGTTTCAAGCAGTTAATGTTGTTTGAGGTACAGTGACCAGATCTTAATGCAGCAAGTAAAGAAATATGTATGTCTGGAGTATTATTTCTGTCTGATAATCAACTCATATCTTTACGCTTTACAGAGCTGCTGTGCAGTTCACTAAATGTAATACATTTTCAGATCATTTGAGGATAAATACTACCTAGAAGCAAAGTACTATGATAGTATTATCAGGTGCTTTGTATGCCTAAGAAGTGAATTCCATTTCCTGGATCAGACAGAAATAAAACCCATATCCAAGCCTATGTATTATCTATGTACAAATTCAGAATACTCTGATCTCTCACTCTTAGAACATGACACAAGATCTTTCCTCAGCTGATGTGGTGTTAAATTGGTTGGAGACATTTTATCTAAAAATACGTCTAGACGCCGAAGCTCAGCAGTCAGAGCTTGTGCCCAGTTTGCTTTAGCTTAATCCTGGTCTTCCACTAGAACTTCAGCAGTAGTTCTTCTCTTTTCCATGTTGTATAGAAAATAGAGCAGAGCTGGAAAATGGCATTAAATACAAGTCAGCAATTAATTTGATTTCAGTAGGAATTATATTCAGTAGTAATCAGCCAATGTTCATGAAAACAAAACAGTAAGCAGTAAGTGTGGCATGGTGCTGGTGAAGAAGATTCTTTCACTGCGCATCAGATTAGAGATCTTTAAGGAATTAAACTTCCTGAATATACTATATACACTGAAAAGGGGAAAAAAGAATATCCCAACTTTACAACGGCAGGTGATCAAGTTGAGAAATTATCTAAAAGCCTGGTAGCTGAAGTTAAACACAGTTTGAAATAAGGTATGAGACCTTCAGCTGGTATAAATCAGCTAATGCTGTAACACCTGAAGAGTTGGTCCAACATCTTTGGATTACGATAACACAAAAAATTTTATGCAGCACTTCCAGCAAATTTGAATCTTTCACTGAAGCTATTATTATGAAGAGAAAGGATAATTAAAGGGGAGGAGTGGCTTGTTAATATTAATAATATAATATGAAACAACTGATATAAATTAATCCCAGAATACAGGGTATAAATGTTTCATTGTCTTGAATCTAGAAAGTAGGATGCATTTCAACTAGAATGCATAGGGGAAACAATTACACAGATGCATGTACGTTATGGCATTGCAAGGAAATAAATGAAAACCTTAAATTATTACTAAATAGCTACAATTCTTTCCCCGCTCTTTTCTGTTTTGTCAGGAATAATGACTATGTTTATGTGCCAAAGGAAGACAAATATGTATTAGTCAGACTTCTGGTTCAGGACTGAAGCCTATGACAGTATCTTTAATAATATACAGTCTATTTAATATCCGCTTTTTTTGTGTCCTGCACAACTTATAATTATTGCCAGCAGGCAAAAAAGGGAACAGTAGGGGAAGAGAATACAGTGGAAAAATCTTTTCTGATCACTAAGAAACTGTGAAAAAGATAGGCAGAACATATTAGAGACAGCGTTTGGATTAAAGTGAGTGCAGTGAATTGTACGTATACTGTGAGACAGTTAAACCTGGAAAAGAGGTTACAAAATCTCCATTACATCACAAGAGATGGAGGCTTTATAAGATTTAAGACCTAAAACAAAACCAGTTTCAGCCTGCAGGCCCTTTCAGAGTCCAAAACGTGCAATTACAGGTGCTGCAGATGGTGCAAAGCTGAAGGCGCTATTTATTTTTGGTGGCAGACCAAAAGTACTCACAGATTTAAAAAAAAAAAAGCTTCTTATTTGCTTTACTCTGTGCTCCCTCAGAATTGTGTTTTGCGGTTGCTTAGAAATGGACAGGTTTTTAGAAAACCAGCTCCAAGTTCAAGGGCCAAATTCTCTACTGGCACAAGTCTACCAACACTAATGGTGTTAAGGCAGCAGAAAATTTGGCTCCAAATGCAGTCTGATTGGATAGTTTGTCCATGGGCTCCAAGAAGCCCAGGAATTTGCAGTATAGTTTAACTCAGAGCAGACTCTGAGTATGGGCTGTGTATTTCATAGGAAAATCAGATCTAGTGATGCTCTGTGGTATGCAGTGGAACCGCAGCATTTACCTGTGTTACTAACTACATTTGGAAGACGTGGATCAAAGCTGTAGGAGTTCTGAAGTCAGCAGTTTAACAGGCAAGTGTTATTTCTATTCCCATAACGTAGAAACTGGGAAATCACCGTACTGGTTCCTACTCACAGTTCCACTGCAGATGTCTTCTCATAGGGCACTCTCAGATGAAGAGAAGAAAGACATACTGGTCGGGTGGTAGGGTGCCTGGTAGGATGGGAAATCTGCAGTAATAGCCTGTCCAATCCTGGTTATATATCCAGACACATTTATCTCTGAAGTACTGTTTCTCTAATTTTTTTTTTTAATTTTCATTTTATTTTATTTTTTGTGAATTGAGATTATGTCTGTTGGCTATCCATACAGTTAGATATTTCAGCAATTGATATTTGTCATTTTTAAGTGCTTTTTGTTTTCTTCTGAACAGATATAATGAGACTTTATTGCTCAATATTTTCAGAGATGTTTGGATGCTAGATATATTTAGGAATTAGAACCAATATTTAATGCCCAACAGCTAAAAAAACCTGAACTCTCGCTTAATAAAGGCCCAGGCCATTTTATAAAGACTTAGACCTCTAGTGTCAGCATTTTCAAAACGATATTAACTTTTGTCATAAAACGTACTTCTTAGAGAAATAAAATTAAAATTGACAAAGAAATGCATATATGACCATTTACACATTTATCTGCAGTAACTGGAAGCAGTCTAACCGGTTTTGTTGCCTGTTTTGGTTTGATGGATTCAGATAGATTTGACTGTCCAATCTAGAGTAAATGTGTCCTCTAATATAAATGGTATTGAATATTAATGCTGTCAGGAGAGACATTTTGATTCCAAAATTGATCTCTACAAACACAATTGCATGTAGATAGCTGAGCCTGTAAGTTGCCACTGGTATTGTCTATTTTATTGAGTCTCCAAGTCCCCCATTAAAGAATGTGCCCTTACCTAGATTGACAATTTTGGCCCAGACTACTTAGCTTGTTTCTTCTCCTATTCTTGGTCCTATGCAGCTTTTCAGTACTGTCTACTACTTCTATGAAATCTCCAATTTCAGAGAGATTCCATAGTAAATAGAAATATTTTTGTTATTAATCTGTATTTTTCTTCACTGCTACAGTAACTGGCTCAGAAAATAATTTACAGAAACATGATAACCCTCTCTCCAACTAAAAGAAGGTACTGCATCTTTCATGTTCATACTGATGTGGACATAAACTCCAAAGGCCTCTTTCTGAAAACAAGCATGAAGGAAGAAAACCCAGAGGTTTTCACAAGCGCTGGTGCTACATAAGCACTGAGTTCGTTTCGTGACACCAGACTATTTATGATTCTCATGTGAGGCATTCATCGTTCTCAAGCAAACAGGCCAAGACTAACACCACACATGTCGTTACCATTACTCAGTACTAGATTTATTGGCATTGACTCTTTCAGAGTAACAGGAGGTAGCTCAGAGCCATCCTGATGCTACTTATTAAAACTCCCCTCTAGTTACTTTCATATTTTAATCCCAAAGCAACCAGATTAAGGAAAAAGAGGAGAATTAGCACTACAGGGAATAGAGAACTGCATAGACAGCAATGTAATAGAGAGCTGGTTTCATACCCTTCAACTACTGCCGATGCTATTGGCTCTCTGTCTAGCACTACAGGGTTCCAATTCTCTGTTGCTTTCCTCAGCCAAGTCTACACTTAATTTTTCAGATCTATCTGTGACTCAAGGAGAACACACTAGTCTGTTGTCTTATCAGGAAGAATCCTTCTTTCCTAACTCTATCATTTAGAATTAAGCATCTAATCCAAGCTCATTGTCCAGATTTCCTCAGTAATAGATGGAGAGAGAGAAGCACATCTACAGGGCAATTTATTCCATCCTGAACTTGCTGGTAAAGATAGGTAAGATTAATTGTCCTTTGGAGGTGCCTGTTTCTCTCCCGTTAAAAGAAGCCTAGTTGACCAGCTTAGCTTTGATGCCTATCCTTTAAAGATAAGCAAGATAGATCCCATACACTGTGACTTGACAGACTGCCATTTTCAAAACATGTCTATAAAGATAGTTCTCCTTCAAACTTACTGTTTGATAGACCATAGATGACTCAGAATCTTACTGAGTTTCTTAAAGCACAAATGGTCAATTTGTATGGTTTCCCTTAAGATACTTATCTAGCTATGCCTCTACTGTCACAAATTACAATTAGTTTTATTCTGTCACTTTTATTTTACACAGATCTCTTATTTCCTAACTTACTTACCATTTCTTCTACTTAGTATAATAACCTGATAGAAGTTAATATCATTTCAGACTCTAAAACTGCATGATGGACTGAAAGAACTTGGGAGGAGAGAGCATGAAAAGGAATGAACGCTTTTACAAGCCATTATTTTAAACTCCTATTCAACAGGAAAGTCACCTCATCCCTGTCATATTTTTTATTTACAAAGAGGCTTCCCTATCTCAAAAATTACATGGAAATAATTTCATTGTTCCTGTCATTTCTCACACTAACTGTTTCTATGCAGATGTGCTCTTCGTATACGTGTGCAAATATGACTAACACAGAGCATATCTAATTCCATTACAGTCTAGCAGACTTTTGTTTTTCATCTGTCTCTGGAAGCTGTATGTGTGTGTATTTATTTATTTTTATCTGATGTAGTTGTCCCTTATGGATCAATTATGACTGTCCAATATGATGTAGCTATTTTCTTTTACATTCTATATACCCTTCTGGGGGGGTGGGGGGAAGCAAAACATCCTATGAGGAACAGATATAGCAACCAGTTAAGCTTGCGTGGACCTGATGACTGGAAGATTGTAGCTCATGCTCACCAACATGGCTGTGTGTTTTTCCCCCACAGCTGCAAAAGCATCATGATGCTTACCCGCATACCCGCAAAGGTTTTCCTAGCTACTGAACATATAAACTTTTGGGAAGAATGTTCTTAAAACAGCTATATTCAAATACAGCTTATCTGTTGCTTTTTCGTTTGTTTGCTTGTTTGCTTTAGTTATTATTATTCATCTTGCTAATATTTTGGGGTAGGTCTTTTTTGTTCATAAACTGTCTGGTTGTGCAATACCGTCTTATGCGTCTCAGCTTTTCTGCTTGACTGTGCAACCAGTGCAGCACAAATGAGCCTCTAACCTCAGTGCTCAGATAGAGCCTCAGCAATTGTTATACACTCGTGCTAATGAATACAGGTATCTAGCACAAGCAGCAGTGTTGGATTTCAAGCTGCTGGAGGTGATGACTTTAGAGGCACAGAAAGATCAGAAATATTACCCCAAAAAAGCCTTCTACGCCAGACTGTTGGGCAGATCTCTTGTTTCTTTCAAGCCTAATTCAAAGAATTGGCCCTTTTGGCTGTGGCGATGTTTGTATCAAGAGTTCTTCCTGTTCCTTCAGGAGTCTCAATCTCTTTCATTTCTTCATATGTGTTCTTGAAGCTTTGTCTTCTCAAAATACTAAACTTAATTGGATTTCAGAGAATAAACAGAACAAAATGTCTTCAACCCTTAACCTTCTTACCTTTTACTCTCTCATATAAGTTACATCCATTAAAGTTAACTGGCTTTCTGATTCAGAATGCTAGTATTTAGTGCCACTTGAAATTCATCTGGCTTGTTTTGCTTGTTATTTGTGCTTATGTAATGGGGTTTAAAGTATTTCAAAACTCATTTCCCTATTTTTAGGTTTTCCTTATTCTACAGTATCTCTTGCTAAAGAGACTTAAACTTGAAAAAAAGTTTTCTGTATCCTTTCTTTAGTACTTTTGAGAATGCTCCTACTCAAATTAATCTCAAAGCACCTAGTTCAGAAAGAAGCATCAGCAACCAGATGCATCAGGTAAGTAGCTGTCCTCATGTGCCTTCCTCTCTTCATAAAGTTTAGGGTGAGTTTCATTTCACTTGGCAACAAACCGTAGTGGAGACCTTGTTCAAGCTAACCAATTGGTTTTAATGGCTAGCATGCACAAAGCATCTCTGGAAGATGATTCTCTCAGATGATTTATCTGAGAGAAATAAAATAATTCGCCCTGTAAAGCTACGTGATTTTCTCCTTCCATTAACAATAACAAACCAAGTCATCTAGCTTACAATTGTAAGATAGATTACAAGTTGATTAGTTTTTAAAAATATATAAAGTTCTAAAATCAGCCAGTTCTGTGAGACAAGGAATGCAAATGTACAGTCTTGAGGGGCTACCCTCACTGTCATACTCAGGCATGTAAGTGAAGACAGAGTGGATAACTGTGCAGAGCTGAAGGAGAGCAGCCAGAGGACCATCACATATATGTTCTGAATTGCCCTCTGGATCAGACTGTCGTTATGCTGCTAAAAAGAGAGACTAGCCAGCTAATAAAAGCTACTAAATTGAGTACCTAAATTTAGATAATGTCAATACAGCAGCATAGCAGAACTCAAGTTTCAACAGTGAATGGATTCATCATTTTGTGTCTGTTCTGAAATGGCTCCTAATTTACAATCTGGGAATTCAAACGTTGAAACTAAGTGGGTCTTGCTTCTAGTCATTTTTTTAAGATGCAGATCTAGAACTGTTTACGCCAACTGACGATTTCTCCTGCAGTCTTTAAAGAATTAGAAAGACTATTTATGAAAGATTTATTAAAGATAGGCTTCTTTTATTTTCCATTTTATGCCCAAGAAATTTCCTGTTGTTCAATCTGTTTTAGTAAGTATTTTTAAAATATCCTCGTGGTAATATATTCTATGTGTACTTGAGATCAAATGCAATTTCTTTCTGGATATTTATATGCAATTATTTTATCCAGGCTCTTTTCCCCCTTTTGCTGTCTTAGCAGTGCCCAAGGTTACTTTAGATCAACACTGATAAACTTCATTCTTTGATTAAAAAAAGTCTGATATCAAAACTCTAAGTAGACTGTGGACTTCCATTGTTATAAACTCCTTATTGTCTTGGGTTCATAGGCTGCAGTCTCCAGAATATTGAATTACTGCACAGCTTGCTCTCTTTTCCACTCTGCATTTCAAAAAGTGTTCATATATGATCATTTTGTGGATGACATCTGAATACCAACAAAATTGAAAGTTTGCAAAGAGAAGCAGATGCCAGGAATATAACTATTGCACAAAGGCCTCTTTTAAAGTTTTCTGGCTGTTAGTAATAAAATCCAGTAAGTGTTTTAGAATCACCCCTAATTTAAGACACTTTAAAATAATCTACTGTCTATTATTGTCATTACATTTATAAAGGAAACCATATAATCTCTATTATAGGTAGAGTACAGCAGCTTCGGTGTCATGTTGATTTCTGTAGACAGGAAACTAAGAACTTATTGAAGATTATACCAGATGATGGCAAAACCAATAATGGATAACTGATATTTTAGACAAAGGATCGTCTTCCTCTGATATAAGAAGTGTGCTCCAAATAGCCTTCAAGGAAAGAAGGATTACCGTTCTGTACTGAAAGTAAGGAAAAAAACAAATATCATTTCTGCTATGTCATGTCACAAAATAGGCATTATATTCAGGTTGCACTGCAAGAAAATTAGAATAAAACTAGCAAAATCTCCAAGACTATTTTTTTCCTAGGAATTTAATGAAGCATCATCTAACCAGGCCCACTCCCAAAAAACGAACCAATGATCTAACTGTGTTGTGAAGCAGACTGTAAAATGTTGTTATACATTTCAAGTACTAGAATGAAATTGCAGCACACTAAAGATGGACAATGCAGAATAGTGCTAGTCCAAAGCACAGGACCAGCTGTTGCTTTTCTTAATTGATCTGTTTGCTGAAATATCTGTTGAACTAAGTTGGTTATAGACGATTCCCTTTCTAAGACAAGGCAGGCACTGAGTGAGCTGAAAACTGGTGGCATTTTGCTGCCACTTAATGGGTTTGGAGAGGGGGACTTAAATCCTGATTGCACTGAGAAAGGGACTGAACTCTCCCACAGTAGCATAGTGCTGCCAGCTGGGCCAGCTGCAGCTTATTGCACCCATAGCCCATGGGACCAAAGGTCTTATTAGGAAAGGGAGGAGGCATGCAGGAATAGGGAAATGATGAGAAGAAAAAAAAAAAAAAATTAAAAACAATTTTTAACAGGCAGAAGAGCTGAGGAAAGCAAGCAGCTATTGTTGGAGAAAGGAGCAGTGACAGTCAGCAGGAGACTGAGCAACACTAATCACTGCTAAATCACTAGAAGATGTCCCCACTAAGCACAATTGCCACCCCTGCTAACCAGCAGCCATTTGACATTAAATATTGTGGAGCTGAGCTCAGTTCTCTCAGAGGCATGCTGATTAAAACTGCCCTGATGAAATGGTGTCTTCTGAAAGAAGTCCTTAGTATTTTGTCTTCATAATACTTTAAATTGCACTATATCCCCACGAGGTATTTTGCCGTTCTCCATTAAAAATGGGCAACTGACTTCTAGAAGCACAGAACAACTGCAGTACTCAGCTGACTTCAGTTTGGTTTTATGGATGCTAAGATTTTTTAAAAACAATTATTTGAGTATTTACTAATTGCTAAGTAATAATGTATTTCTTTTAACCACATTTGTTTTCAAAATGTATCACTGTCTCTAAGTCGTTCTTAGTACTTCTTGCCAAAAGGTTGTACAAAAGGCCAGAAACTGTTCCTCCCACATCAGTGGGAGATATTATGGTTATTATTACATTTTTTTTTACCATGCTCACTTAAGCTTTCACAGCATTAGCTCCATTAGGGTCTAAAATGTATTTTCACATCATGAAAGCCTAATATTTTGAAATTATTTGTATTTTAGAATAAATGTATGAAGTACTTAAAAATTATTCCACGCTCAAAATGTTTTCTGCCATCAAGGAAAAAAATCTGGTAAAATATAAGAAAGCAATGAAAATATGTATGTATAAAAAGAACTCATTGTTGATCAAGGAAGGATGCTTCTGATAGAGAGGAGGAAAGTGGGAGGGTTTTCCCTTTTCTTCCCTAACCTCCCAAATGATTGTGATGTCTCCTGCACTATGTACTATCTTGCTACTTTGGAGACCTTTAGAGGAAAAAAGGTCGTATTTTGATATTTTCTTTTTTATAGGAATTCAGAGGAATCTTTCCCAACAAATAAGAATTATTACACAAGTAGAAGAATCCCCATCAAATCCTGCTCTTGAATGAGCAGAGGAGATCCTCTTGTTGTATGCTACGTTGCTCGTTGGAAGTAATCATGCTTTTTTGTATTTCCCTTCCACTGTTGGGTCTAAGGAGGAGAAAAAAAGCTGCACACATAGCATAGACTTCATTCTTCTTTTAAGGTTTTTATCTTGTCTTATCCCAGCTTTCCTTTTAAGCTGCACACCTTTGGAGTAGGAATTTGTATTTGTCTTCTGCAGCCCGAGGGATATTCTCTTTACTTACCAATTCAGATGAGGTTTAAATACTGTACAGTTAGCAAAGTAAATGAAACACATAGGATTCCATTGCCCTTAAGGAATTGTTAACGGTGACAGGAATTTCACTCTGCTCACTCTGTGCAGTGTACTCTGATGCATAGAAGGGAAAGGATAAGAGGTGAAAGGAAGTAAAGAGCAGTAAATGAGGAGGTTAGGCAGGACTTCCCCATGGAGCAGGCTATAAGAGACCTGTAGTGCTCTTGTAAAGTGCCCCAGGAAGCAAGTGGCTACCTGTGTAGTTTGGATGGAGAACACCCACTTCAGCTCAGCAAATATTTTGCCATACTGTGATTCGAGGACTGCCCATTGATCCATACAACTGAGGGGTTTTTGTTTAACATCATGCTATCTGACCACCTTCTATTTGAAATTAATGTCAGCAGCCTCACTCACAGCTTACTTGAGGGAAAATAAGGATTTTTTTCTTTTCAGGAGAAAGAAGTTTTTGTGGGTTAGGATATTGGGAATGGTCTTTGTTTGTTTGTATTACTTTTATTAGTAGGGTAGATTTGGCGAAGAAGGTTGTGCCATATGTCACTTGCTGAAGGAGGCACCCTGGTCCTGGTACAAAACTTCTTTGAATAAGTCAAGGAAAACCTCACAAACCCAAAGCAGTATTGACAGCCCTAAGAAAGAGCTCTCTTCAAAGCCATCTGTGTTTTGTTCATCTTGAATCTGTAGAGAACCCCCTGAGGCTTCAAGGAGAGAGGGCACTGGCACAGAAGTGAAAAACATCCCTCATCCTCCCCATCACTTGACTAACTCATAGTGTTATATAGAGAAGGAAGGCTGCCTCGGGAAGTGAAGTGCTGGAAATCAATATTTGATCAGATCTGTTTGTGTTTATTGACATAAAAGAATATTTCATAGAATCATTGAGGTTGGAAGGGACCTTGGGAGATCGTCTAATGGACACTTAATGTCAGTAAGTGTTTTCTAATCTGATTGTTCCTTTTTCATAAACAGATATGGTCAGAAGGTACTTCTGCCTCCAGGCAATGATACCAGCTACAGAGGAACTCTCAACAGCTGCTGAGAGAGGCCCTGGCTGGTAAAAACAGTGCCCACAATTCAGGCTGGAATAACCACTTTTTCAGCTGTTTCTTGTATGCTACATAGTATTCATGCACAGCAGGATTCTTCTGCCTTTTTACCATTTTTTTTTCCTAGTGGTTAGTGGTGCTGAGGGCGACTGTCTATGTTACAAATCAAAGTGAAATATGAGGTATACCTGTGATAAGTGAAATGATTGTAAAAAGGGTACTAATCTTCAGGGTGGTTATTATCACATTAGTATAGTAAGACCTTTCTCCAGCTCTGACAGTTTACAAACGCCCAGTTCAGAACCTGGACAAACATCCTCTAGACTGGAGGAAGAACTGATTTTCACTGTTTATTTATTAACTGGAGATCTTCTTCCAAAAGAGAGATTTGCATATATCTCCCCACCATGCTTATGCAATTTTGAAGAGTTTGTGGACACACACTTTGCAGATGGCTCAAAAAGTAGCTCATTTAAATTTATTATTTTTTTAAAATCTTCCAGTCATAACTGCTACTCTTCTGCTCAAAGCAATGGCCTCCATTCTGAGGCATGATACTGAAACTTTGTGAGTAGTAAAGAAACATCACTAGATAATTTATTCTCTGTAGGGATTTATAGTGTTCCTCATCACTGTGGTATAAATTTGGCTACAAGTAATAGATAATTATAGTAGATGGCAATAGATATGCCTTCTGTAATAGCTAGCCATATTCTAAACGTATTTCTCTATTGTATTATGCACATTATTTTCTAAATATACCTTTCTGCAGTCAGACCTGCATTGCCAACTTAGGTAGAAATATACAGTCAAGTCTTGAGTGCGTACCAGCAGGAAAGTAGCTGGAGCTCAAAGGATTTCAGAATGGGCTGGAAAACTTGCACTGTGTTGGAAGAAATGCTGTTGTGGTCTGTACAAAATATACTGTTCTTATACTGTTTAGAAAAGAGAATACATGATGCAGAGTAATCACTGCGTATTTATTATCAAATAGTTAAAGTTAGATGATTTTCATAACCCTACTGAAACCCCAAGGAGCTGAAAACTATTTTATCAATGTCATGAGTACGTGAATACTGTGAGGAAGGGTAAAATGGGACAGTGCTGAAAACAAAAGGAGAAAAACAAAAAACACACATACATTAAACCTTGGATGATAACAGATATGATAACAGAAATGATAACAGAATATTGAATGTTTTGTTAACAGGGGTTTTATAAGGGTTGCTTAATATTGGGGAATGGAATAGATAAGCATATGTAAGAGAACAGAAATGAGAATTTTAAAAGTGTGAAGGAAAAAGAGCAGGTTTGAAGATGCAGAAAGTTATCTGAGAACTGATTGCATAACATACGCATAGAGATGTTAAAAGATCAAAATGGCTGTTGAGAGTGAAGCTGTAAATCGGGTCCTCTAAGAAAGGTTTTTTGCATGCCCATTTTTTCATGGCTGTTTTTTCTCTTTTGTTCCATGTTTCCTTCGTTCTGTGCTGTTGCTCAGAAAAGGCTGTTGGGCACACAGGAGCTAAGGCAGGATTGCTGTGCATGCACAGTAAATCCAAAATGTCTGACATGCATTGCTCTGACTGCACAGAAATAACTGTACGTTACAGGCTGGTTTGGAGAAAGGGATTGCTTGTGTTGTTGTTGTTGTCCAATTCAGTGAACAAATGTGTTAAAGAACTAAAATGCAATGCTAAAATGCGTTTCACCAAAACTGCAGGGAAATCACGTTTTTTCTCTTTCTTGTCATCAACACATTTTCTTTATTCAAGTAACAGTAGGTGTCATTTTTCTTTAATTATGCCCAGATATCATATGTTGCTTTTATTTGTTGAGGATGTTAGTTTCAGGGAAAATAATTTAGACAGTTCCATTTTTCAGGCAACAATACACTAAATCCTGTACTTACAAATTGCAATTAGATAAGAATTCTTCTTCCCACAATCAAATGTGGCAGTTTCTTACTGGAAAGTAATGATGAATCAAACTTACAGTGTAAAATGGGAAGATCAAAGCATTCAAAGAAAATGTAATGAAGAAAATACACTTTTATGGCTTGGCATTTTAAATGTCCCCTGTTATATATCACCGTGGCAGTGTACAATAATCTAAGTCCTTCTTTGGGAATGAATACAGATTAATGCAGCCTCATTTTCCACGTCAGAATTTACTTCTTATTATGATGATATTTATTCCCACATACCCCCCCACATACCCCTCTCTTCCTCCCCAGAACTTTAAAGTATTTTAAACACATTTAGCCTGTCAACAAGCCTTTGCTAAAGGGTTTTGTAGCCTTTGGTAATGACTTCTAATTTACGTGACTAATTATCCCGGGATAAATAGAGATGAGATGCTTTAGGATAAGGCTAATCTGCATGTCTGCTGGCAGCTGAGTAGTGTATTTTATAAAGATACAATACTCAGCAACTCATTGGAATTAAGGTTCTGAGAGAAGTCAGGTAAATTCAAAATGAAGGCAAATAATTTACTTCAAAAGCTGTAGTAGTTGAATGTGAGAAAGATGCCAATGGCACGGCATGAAAATAAGTTATCAGCCCTGATTCTGGAGTTTATTTGGGTCTATTCAAGCTCCAGAACAGATTTTGCCTATATTGGTTTCATACATTTACAGAATGTCTAACTCCTTCAGGAACTTACGAGACAATGCTTATGACATCCAGAGCTAACTTGCACAGAGCAGAGAGAATGACAGGTTACTCAATTCCCCTTTCAATTACTTAACCACAGGATTGTCATTCTACTTCTTCTGAATTGTGGTATATTGATTTCTGTTGTGACTCAAACTATTTTAATTTTTAATAAAAAGTCTGATATTCTCCTTATATATATAAATCTAGAATAATCTGCCTTTTGCAGACAGGACAGTCAAGTGGAAAGACCCCACAATACCTACAGTTTTTATAAAAAGTTCTGCCTGAGCTCACTTAGCCAGTATCCCTTGCTTTGCAACCTCACTGGACAGCAGTAATACCAAAGCCTTTGAGGCCTGAAGGAGAGAATTGTAACATAATGAACTTTTAAATTTCAATAACCCTTAACAAAAACTGTTAAAAAGCTCCCACAGTGTGAAATCAGAACTGTAGAATATCAATTGATGTGAATTGCAAGGAAGTAAAGGGAAAAAGTTCACCAAAGCCTTCCATTCTTTCCTATCCAAGGCCAAATTAACAGTTCTAGGTTGTGTTTTTTGGGTATTTTTTTTTTTTTTTTGTGCTGATAAATGCTACAGAACTTACCTTAAGCTGCTCTTAAGTAAGCTCAACCAAAACATAGACCCCAAATTCTTTTTTTTTTTTTTTTTTTTTTGAGAAATATGGTAACAACTCAGGTGAAGATGTTTCCCTTGAAAATCCCTGTGTCCTAGTCAACTGAAAGGCCAGGTGCAGTGAGTTTGCTAATTCATTCCAGGTTTCAGGGCACTGCTCCTTCACAGGTGATCAGCAGCTGTTGGAAATCCTTCATCTAGGTAAGAGCTTTTGTAGCAGCAATCCCAATAGCAGGAAATCAAAATTTCCTTGATGTTTTTTCCATTTGACAGCTTAACCTATAGGTAAACTTCCATGGGAGAGATGCAAGTCTAAGCTGACCTTAATATCAAAGGGAAGTTTCTTGTAGACCCTTTGTACTCCCTGGCACGTTTCCCAGGAAGGGAACGAAAAGCCTGCACTTGTTCCTTGGTCTCTCATCTGCGTCTTATTTTCAAGTCTAATCCTGTGGTTTTTATCTCAGCCAATCATACCTTGCCTCCTTTTTGTGGCTGTTCTTGGCCAGCCCCCGAAAGATCTTTGAGGAAGTTTGGATTTTTGTGCAGTTTCTTGTCATCTGAGGTTTCTGCAGAAGGGCAACACAAGCAATGTCACAGGGCAAGAACAGCAGCCCCTTTTGTGTTGGTAAGTGAAGTTCTATGCACATGAGTTTTTCCCCAAAACATACCATGCAGTAAGGTCAGCCTGTGCTACTGATGCTGAGGTTTCCAGTTGTGAAACCAAAGAACTTCTTGTGATGAGCTTTACCGGGATGATCTGTGATGTATTTCTTTTGTGACCAAAAGAGGGAGCCCTCACAGGATTATATATGCTGTTTACTTCTGTGATCTGCTCTTTAAAGAGCTGTCTGAGTTTCGGAGAGCATGCAGTTAGACAAAGCTTATGGCCTTTTTCATTAAGAAGAAAAGAATTTTGTGGCACAAGTAACGTGAGATGTCAGGCTGGTGCTCTTTGGATTCTCAGTGACTTCAGGTCACAAAGAAAGAAAATACATTTTTCATTTTTTGAGTTATACAGCTAGCTGATGTTATTAAGTATGTGACGTGGCTTACATTAAATATCATATTTTAGCATTCTGACATTGGAAATAATGATTTTTACAGTTTGGACAATACTGTTTGGTCACTGGATTTACTGGAAAAGACATACCATTTTCTCTGTTCTAATAGGGGTCCCTTCTGCCTTCTGTTCATGTGAGCTGCAGGTATCAAAGGTGAGGACTGATTCACCTCTTGTCTTTCAGAATAAATCATTCTGGGCTGGATGAGGTTTGTAGTGTGAGTAGGAACCTCCCAGTTTGTCTGGTGATGTAAAGGGTAAATTATCACTTTTTTTTTTTTTTCTTTTTTGTGATTTCTTGTATGGCAACCTTTAGCGAGGGACATTAGGAATGCAATGCATTGCTGATTTTTATCAGTGGACTAGGTTTAAAGGGCTGCAAAAGCAGAAGCTCTTTTATTACTGTTTATCTTTAGGGGAAAGCTTTATTGTTGGGTCTGCAACAGAAAACTGCATCAAATAATAAGTCTACCAGAGAGGCTCAGTAAGCGTTGATTCATAGCTCACCCTTACCTCTTTCTGAGCCTGAAATGGCTAAAGGGAACTCTGACCACACAAATTACAAGTATTTTAGGTGATCTCTGCCATCTTTTCTAAGCCTCTACTACTCCCTAGACTAGTTCCCTCTTGAAGAATTTTTCAATCTGATGGCTTCTGTGGCTCCATGGCTCAAATACCCATTTGGTATTTGCTTGGCACAGTGGCTCTCTTTTCTATCGGGATGCTTTTTGTTGTGGATGTGACAATCTAGCATTTCTTATCTCCCTATTTGGCCTACAGATAAGAAGAAACTTACAGAATAGATAACTTATATACATATATATTTAAAGTACTTTTATCCAATCATTTGACGTATTCTGTTGAATATTTTCAAGTGTAAATTCAGAGGCTTCATCGTGACTTTCCTTAGTGAGACTCAAATGCTTAGGAGCAGTCTCTCAAAGATACATTGATGCTCCTGAGACAGTGGATGCCTAATACACTGGTAGTTCAGCTGTTCTAGAAAATGTCGCTTTACATGCACTGCTCTTGGCAAGGCTGGAGCTTTATACAGCAGAGTTGTTGCATCAGAGTAAAATACAGTTTAGAAATGCATGCCAATGATTTGCTGTTAATAGGTATTGTGTGAAGATAGCTTTGTGATTCTTGTAGTACAATGAAGATAGCTTTGTGATTCTTGTAGTATAATAGCAGTAAGATTCAGAATAAGTGGGAGGAGTTGATTGGCTGAGATGGAGAGGATCACGTGTAGGTGATAACTTTTTCTTCCTCTCCGTTATGTTCCTATTGTCTTTTTGAACACCATTACTATTCTCTGTCCTTTAAAGAAACATACAGGAGACTTAGGGCAGCAGCTAAGTCGATTGCAATCAAAATACATGGTAAAGCAGAAAAAATCAACCCATAAATAACATTATGCATTTTACTTAAAAGAATAACATTCAGAGTTAAGATTGAAATGCCCAGAACGGGTGTTTCTGACATTCTGTGGATGTTCTGCATAGGTAGTGTGCCTCCAAACATTGGATGCTCCTATATGCCATATGTGCTGCAATTCCCAAGCAATACAGCAGATGTTTTAGGTGATCAATTCAGAACTCAGTGCCTTTGTTTAGTTCTCCCCATTCCCAACTTTATATGATGTGAATGTGCCTGTCGTCATAAAGAGAGGAATCACTCCATTTATAAAAATCTGCACATAATTCATAGTGTACACAGTAGCAACACTAGAGCACTCCCCAGACTAGGAAATTTCATGCTCCTGAGACCCTCAAATGCCTAATTAGAAAAAGCCATGGTTGGTAACAATTAACTTTGTGCAGCTTGAATCAAAGCTTAACCATTTTGGGTTAGTTGGTCAGTTTTTTATTTATTTTTCATTTTTTTAAGTTCATTGTGCAAGGCGCATGAAAGCTGATAGTTCTGATTTCCTTGCTGATCAGAGGGGTGGGGGAGCAAGGTTAATTGTTTATTTGTTTTTCCCAAAAGTTTCATCTTATTTCTATGTAATCTCCTCCAAAGCCACCTTCCTAATGGCACCTGCAGTTACCTGCAGTTCTTAATGCTTTCTTCTTTGATATTTTGTATGAAATGTTTTGCCAGCTCTGAATATGGAAAGTGCTTTTTCTGCCCTAAGACATTTTAAACCTTTTTTTTTTTTTTAATCCCAAGAAGCCTTTTAGCAGTAATCCTAAATGACTTCACTTAGTTTTCTGATCACCTGGGCTGGAAATCTGTTCGAAGTCCATTAAAAATGTCTTTGGAAAGTATTAATTCTATTGTATCATCTGACTTGTTTCATCTGTTTTCCTTGGGGATTTTAAAAAGACTTGAGCTCACATGTTTTCTTCAGTTGTGACAGCACAGATATGTATCTGATGCCATGACTAAAGCAGTAAAGAGACTTCTCTTCTGGAGTGGTCTGTGAGGAATAAATCTGCCAACACCTGTCCTCTTGTGGGTCTGGGACAGGCAAGGGTGAAGTGTGTTGTGCTCCTGTGCTGGTCTGTGGCTCCTCTGAAAGCTGAACCTAGGCTGCAGAGGAGCTCCACTGCCAAAGAAGAAATGTTCTCTGTCTTTGGTGCCAAAAAGAAAGATTTAACCTCTCTGTGAGGAGTGAATTTAACACTTGGCTTTGCCACTACGTTTGTGGATGGATGTGGGTGGATGTTTGGTGTTTTGTTTGTTTTAAAGGAAGTCCTGAAATATAGCAGTCTGACACAACAGAGTTCAGGGTAAGAGCGAGGATAAATTTTCGTCATGCGTTCACCTATGAAACTTTGTTCACCTTTCCTATAACTGTGAAATTGGCTTGAAATGATGGACTGGTTCTTCCTTGTGAATTACTATTGACATAGCAGAGCTCTTTCAATAACTGAAAAACATTATTCTTGTTGGGAAAGTCAAATGTTTTTCCAAACACGGTATGTAAATTTTGCTTTTAATGTCTAGAGAGTTAATTTTGAAGACTGGTGTTCAGTGAACGTTTGGAAGCCTATTGGTTCTCCTCTAATAAATGAAGAATGTAAATGGCTTTGATAGAAGCGGTTTAAATGCAGAACTATATTTTTCTGAAAAGTACAAGTTTCAAAGTGACTCTCAAACCATACGTAAACATTGACATTTCAAGTTTTTTGAGATAAATATATTTTCTGTGTAAACCTAAGAACTGCTTTGCAGTAGATTCATAATGTATTATTTTACTCCTTTCATTGTTAGATGTTTGCAACGTGTCTGTGAATAAATCTTGGCTTTTGTCTTCTGGAGACGTGACTCTGAGGAGCACAGTCTGCCCTCAGTGACTGTCTCAGGAAGTGGAATTGAAGAAATTCAGCTTTTGGACTGAGTCACAGAGCAACTACACGCTGAGACAAACCCATCAGTTTTATATAAAATTGAGTTAATATTTGGTTCCCTTTTCTCTGCCACAGATGGCCTTAAGCTTTGGGTGCTTCACAGAACAGGCTTAGATTGGTCAGATTTCTGACAAGCTCTTGCTCTGTGTTTTTAGTCACCATTAGATGTATATCAGATAGCAGGCCCCCAATGAATTGCTTACAGCACAACAGTAAAAGAGCAATAATTTGAAACAGTTAGCAACTAGGCTAATGAAAAGAGGATTTCAGTCCTCTTATCTCTGTTAGCTGGACAGGACAAATGTTGTTCCTTATTTCATTAGTCAGAATAACCTGACATAGACCAAAGAGAGAAATGAAACAGTAATATCTGGGTGGCCTCATTTTCTTCCACGGATCCATCTGAGGCTGCTCTCGGGCAAGTTAACTCAGCTCAGTGATTCTGAGCTGATGAACCAGGTATTTTTTATCTTCTCCTTGGGTACAGCATAATGCATAGAATGTGTATAGCTCTTCTTGACAGTTGTGAATAAAAATGCCTCTGGAGTGGTTTTCATGGGTTAAAGAATCCAGGAGGTGGATTTGGGCTAACGTGCCAAATATCAAAAGTGGGATCAAAATGTTCAGATCTGGATCTAAGGTTACGTGGCATCCTAGTTCCAGTAGTCTCCATTGTATTCATTTTTGCTAACATTTCTAAAATCATCATCCACAGATTAAATGTGAATTTTGCTGAAAAGTGCACAAAGGCAGACTAATCGTAGAAGTGACGGTACGGAGTCTGATCACTCCTGTTAATTTTGGGGAATTAAGGCTGCAGCCTTAGTGGACCTTGATCCTGATTCTGTGCTTCAGGACTTTTCAGATAGAGAAATTTGATGATGGTTTTGGAATATGCCGTAGAAGGCTACAAAGAAATTGCTTTAGAAAGGAATAAGGAAGTGTTGAGTCTGCTTGGAAAGTAAGGTTGTTCTTTTTATCTGTGGGTATAGCCTGCAGCCATTGCCACCATTTGACTTCTGGACAGTGTTTATTGTAATTTAAAACTCAGTATTTAGAAGAGTGATGTTGGACTGCCCTATGTGGTTTTTTAAGTGAATATGAGAAGTAGTGGTCCAGTCTGGGGGGAAGGGGGGAGTTGTATATGTTTGAATAACAGAAAAACGCACAGCCAGGGACTGTGGAAGAAAACAGACTCAACCTGAAATGAGATGAAAAGCTTGAAATTAGATGAGACTGCAGTAGTTGGACATATAAATTTATATTTGTCCAAACATACTAGATTCTAATTTAACTTTTCACTATTATTTTGATCATGTTGTCTTGACTTGTATACAATAAACAAATAAATTTGAACAGTATGAAGAGAAAATAATGCTAGAGAAGGCAATCCTCCTAAATACCACATGGAAGCACGGTTCTTTCTCCTCTTAGTCTTACCTGTCCTTATTGCAGATATATCTTTGGCTACAAAACTACCTTGACAGCTGGAACAGGACTTGGAGGAATGGAGTTAGCTGCCTCCATGCTGCAAATGAAAAAATGCTATTTTTGTCTAGCTGTTGTGCAAATCTTTGGAATCTGATATTTCCAGTCTACTGATTTACATTCCCATAATATTAGCAGCTTGAAAATGCAAATGATACTGGTCGATAGCATTTCATCTGTGTGGAGGAAATGAAAAAAGGAGAATGAAAGAGGAAAAGTGAACGTGATGTGAGTAGAGGGCAGGTGAAGTTAGAACTGAAGATTAGAAACTGAAATCCTCTAGTCTGGCGCATTGGAAATCAGTTTCATCAACTCCCTCATGCAGATTTCTCAAAATGAAGCTTCTCTAACCATGCACCCATGGCAGTCGTGCTGCTGTGATTTTGTCAATATACTGTCTTTTCTGTCAGTATACTGTCTTATATCATTTCCTTACGTATAGGTACATAATATGTATACAGCTTAACAAACATTTACTCCTCCTGCAAAAGTGAATAGGCACACCATGGTATATACACAACTGCATGGGCATGCATGAATGTTTATACATGTCTGTGATTGGATGTACCTACACGTATTTGTGTGTATATATATGGTTTTAGTCATTTTAACTGCAAAAGTAACTTCCAAAATGTAAGAAGCTCTGTCCTTTCCTTTTGAACACTTGGAGCTGCAGCTGTGAGATAACTGTTGGCTTTGAAACAGAATGCTGATGGTTCAAACAGAAATCACTAAACAAAGATTTTGGAGGTGATATAGACTGTAGATCTCACGCACACCATTTGCCAGTTATAAAGTTCTCCCAGTATTTGTTCTGCTTTGTGTCATACACAAAGCTCAGCTTTTGGAGGCTTACTGACAAAAGTTTGCTTTGCTTGTAGAGCTCAACTGCACACTGCTGAGGTGGATTTTTATTTGTTTTTGTCTTTTTTTTTTTTTTTAATGTTTTTTTGATGCTTGATTGAGAGTTTCTTCTAAAGAGGCCTTCTTCTAAATAAAATGGCATGCATTACCATTGTGTGCGAGTCATTCAGTTGCCTTTAAATATTGGCATCTTTGAGAGAAAAGAGAATAGATCTTGAGTGTTTGCAGAATACCTTCCATCACTGAAACCAGGACCTGGAAATTCCTGCGTTGTTCTCACACTGCTCACCTGCATCTCAGGAACACTCTGACGCTGTGATAGAAAATAATGCCCAAGATAAAACACGACTGGATAGTTCACATGAAATCAGATGTAAAGTCAGGGAGCTCTTGGAGAGGGAAGAGAGATAGGGCTCTGGGGAGCCAGAGGGAATGGCAGCAAGAGAAGCTATGCGTTCTCATGTTTATTTTCACTGTGTTGCTGGATCATAGGGACATCTTAACGCATAATTCATAGGTTTTATGCATGAAAATGCAGTAATTTTTGGAAAATTTATATTCAGAAGGAATTCAACTTTTGTGCTGCATCTTTTATGCATCTTTTTTTTTTTTTTTTTACCTTCTATTCATATTGCTGTCCTTATGGTACGAAGCCACAGGAGTCCTGTTTCTTAAAGGTTGATCAAATAAGTGTTTCCTTTGACTTTGCCCAGGTGTATTAGGGAGGGGATGCTGCCAATGCTGTAATGCAGAACTTCACTGTATGGTTACATGCTGCCCTGAGCAGAATGCCAACACAGAGCACAAATCAGCCTGGTTGCAAACACGTGCTGCTCCCCAAACAGGGAAATATTTAACTTCTTCCAAAGGAAGAATCTTTTAATGAAAATTTATTGTATTTCAGGAAACTTCCCGTTGACTTTCTCAGATTTCTATTTCTACATTTGTTTGTTTTCCCCTCTATTTTGCAGAAAACCATGGTTCTAAGAACAATATTTTATTTTCACTCAAGTCAGACTTCTTGCCCCCAGAGTGAGCCAGCTATTCTGGAACAATGGTGATTTGTTGAACTAAGTACTAGTTGGCAGGGACAGAGTGGGGCAAGCGCTACAAAGCTGGTAGTTTGATTGTTCAGGTTGGATGAGGATACTGGAGCTTACATCCCAACCTTGATAAATATTTAGTTAATTATACAAAGAAAAGGAGGGGTTGGGAGAATTGATCTGGTGATCAAGGTATGCATGGCTGAAGTTCAAGGTCAGGAACTGGATGGAGGAGAGCAGGGACAGGTACCTTTGGTTTGTGCTTCCCTTAGCATGTGTCCGCAGGATCCTGCAATGGCACTGTTAGTTCTAAAATTCCATGTGTTGGAGGTTAATCTGTCTCATCTGTTATCTAAAACAACCCATAAACAATGGCTCCTTAGTCAATAACCCATTACTGCTATAGGTAGATATGCTTTGTTTCTAATTAAACCTTCATTGAACACTGTTGTTTACCCTCTCCCCACATCCTAAATGGTGCAGTCTCAGAGTTCATAATTGCGTTTCCTGATCTATCCCTTTTTCTCTCCAAATGCTGCTCTTTTCATCTGTAAGACTTAACAAGGAATTCACAACTAAAGAGTGGCTGCATGATGCCTAAGAAGCAACCTGCATCATGTGTGGATTTTGTTTTTTGATAGCACTCTGTGTGGTCTGTATATTATTTCCTGCCCTGTTCACTCCTTTCTTTTTTTTCTTTTTTTTCTTTTTCTTTTTTTTTTTTTTTCCCCCAAAATAAATAAAATTTAAGAAGAAGAGTTTATTAGCTCCTGCTACTTACTATGTACTTTAAGACATAATCCGCTGCTTGTGGCATTACAGTAATCTCTATAGGCATTAAGTAATTGATGTCACAAACACAGGATTATAACCTCGGCTCTGCAATTTACATAATAATACACCAAACTATGAAAAACCTGCTCGGTGGTTTGTTACCAAAACAAGCCCATTAAAATGCTGAGTTAAACTGTGGAAGGAGTAGATCCTAAACCCTAAGTAAGTATGTAGGCTCCATTTAATAGGTATGTGCAGCCACCTCGTTGTTTGTGGAACTGCAAAGAAGTTCAAATCAAACTTGGATGTGGGGTCAGACTCCCAGGATGTCAGAGAAATGGGCCTTATCCTCTTTCTTTGCTTCCTGCAGGCACAAAGCTGTTAAGGAAGAGCAGAGCAAAGCACAGACAAGATACTGGCTATATCATCCCTTCTTCTCCAGTCTTCACTGGGGCACAAATACCAGTGTGTGTGTATATACTCTATACAAGATGTGGGGTGACTACAGCCCTGTTTATCTGCAGGTCTTTCAGACCTGCATTAACTGGGAAGGTGGAATCCTATGAAGTTAGGACCTCTGAGATGTTTGCTTTTTGAGTTAAGTAAAGTGATTGGTTTTGGCTGCTATTTTTTTATGTGGCTGAGAGACTGCACTATGAATTGTCAAAGGTGTCCTTTTATGTACTTATCTGAGAGGTTGCACACATAATTATATATCACTGTATACATCAGTAATGATATAGTTGCTACAATTCTTTATATTGCTTCACCAAAGTGTATGAGGATGCTGGGTTTTTTTGTTTTTGTTTTTTTTTTTAATACAGATGTAGAAATATAGAATAAAATTAAGAGATGTTCAGTCATCCTTCATAACTCTCACTGGCAAAGATAAGGATCAGTTCATTCCAAAGCAGCTCATTCCTTGTCTCCTTCCTTCCAGAGATAAGAGTGTCTTAATGACTTTTTGTTGCATTTGCAAATGTTTATAGGGATCTGATGAACTTTTTTGGTTCATAGTGGTTCAGTTAGTCTCTGGATATTATCCATGAGCACTGTGTATGTAAATGAGGCAACTTATAGATAAAGCACCAGTAGATGTCATTGAAGAATGTATGGGGAAGATTGTGTGGCCAATAAAAGTGATGGTGCCCATAGAAAATTGCTACCTCTGTGTGGCTCAGCTCCCATGGCTGTTGCTTTGGGCAGCGATCCACTGCTTTCAGTGGATCTCCTCACCAAGCCTCTGGGGCTGTAACTTACTGCTACCACTAGAGGAACTAGAGAGTGTTTTCATACGCCCAAAGAGATCACACGTGGTTTTTCAGTATTTCCTGTCTCCATTGCATTGATGTTCTTTCTAAATAGCTTCTGAGCACAGCAGGGCAGTTAGAACTAGGGAGGAGCCTTTTAATAAATAATACATTATGTATGAGTGTTGTATTCCAGAGATAAATAGTCCGAGCAGGGAGAGGAATATGTTTTAGCTACTTGTTCAGCAGTGTTTCTGAGAAACATATCCTTGACACGAAGGTTTTGTGAGACAAGTGTGCGAGTGTCAGATATTAAGTAGAATAATATGTGAAATGTAAGGAGGAGCAAAGTAGCTTAATGGATCACTGCTGTCTTTTATCGTTTTTGGCTTGGTTTTGATTCTAAACCAGAATCAAATTATCAAATATTGCAAAGATCAAATGTCTGTAGAGGTCACTGTTAAAATGATTTTAAATGCTCATTATAGCTCTTAGCATGAGCAACAACATATCCCAAACCACTTTATAAATGTTCCCCCACACCTATATTATCAATAATTGATTCCACAGAGTAGGCTACAGCAGATGCAATTTACTTAAACCCCAGTCAAGTGTCAACAAGCTGACTGGTTCATTTTATCAGAGTCAGGGAACGTTAGCAGCTAATAATAAAGGAAGTACAGAATGTGAGATCTTGTTTCACTCTAATCACAAAAGCTTGTGATTTCAGGATAGAAAAAAAAGATTATTGCTTGACATCATAATGTAACTTCAAATAATAATAATAAAAAGCTTTAAAGCATCAGATTATCCGTTTTAACAGGATTTGAATTAGTATCTTATTGGGGTCATTACTTAAATTGAGATTCTCTCTTCAGCAATGTCATGCATTCTGAAGGGAAGGAGGGTGTCAGTAGAGAAATTCTCATTTGAGAAACTAGACAGACGTGAAATGCTTGCATAATCATATTTACTTTCTTCTAACATTACTTTAAGCCTTCATTACCCATCTCATGGCAATGCAAATGGATGGGGTACAGCCTATACCTTTCCTTCATGGCTTACAATTTCTCTTGTCATCACTGCCTGTTTATAGAAGAAGAAAACTGACTTAGAATTTAAATTTTAGAAATTAATTTAGAAAAGACAAAAATACCAACAACTTGTTGTAAATCAAAAAGTCATCATGCATTTGATTTTAATTTTAAACTCATTGAATTGCATTATAGATTAAAGGTGGTACAAAGAGAACACCTGTTCAAACCACATTAAATTGGGATGAAAGAGATCAAGAGAAGAGACCAGTCTGGATAAAAGACGTTTAGAAAGACAAAGTCTTGCTGGTCACAGAGTCTCAATTCCAGCTTTGTGTGGGTAGACTGTGGGAGGAGGCACTGGTGAGATAGCAGCCTGCCCTTGGGTTCAGATCTGCAGGGAACACTGCCTGCAGAGCAAAGTGGCACAGACCTAACAAGAGCTTTCTGAAGATGAAGTTGATTTCAGATCTGGACTTATGAGATTTGTCGTGGCCCATATAAAACTGTGCTTTTAGATAGACAGATAGATAATCAATTAGGGAGCCCCTCTCAGAGCACTGCCATCTCCTGGGATGAGAGTGCATGGGATGAACAAGGGAGCTTTCAGCAGAGGAGCTGCTTTTGTGAAATGCTTCCTATCTTTGCTAGGTGTTGGGTGCTTGGAGGTGATGTTCCAGGGCTGAAGGCAGGGGCAAGGATATCTTTTGGATCCTGGTTAGAGGAGGAGTGTAGGAGGACGATGACTTTATAATTGCTTTTTTTTATCACTCTTTCTAACTATATTGACTTTATACTTGACACAGCTTTGGCTAGCAAGTGAGGCCCAGATACATTCAGAATTAGATATGACACGGTTCATTCTTACATGAGAAGAAAATCATCGGTTGCTACAGAAACAGCTCATATCAGTCTCATGGGGCATCTTTGCATCTGGCTTTTTTTCCTTCTCTTTTGCTAATCTGTAGATAAGAGTCAAAGCAACTGCAGCACATCCCACATCTATGTAAAAGGTTGGAGGAGCACTGCAGAGAGCAGTGTGTGAAAGAGCATCTCATAGATAAGCTAAACTTAAATAAATGATTTAATTTCCCTCCCCACGCACAGATTTTTTTTTCTAGTTTTGCAACTGTCACTAAGCTAATTGAGGTGAAAATTAAATGACACCAATCGGCAAGTGTTTTAAAGACCACGAGCATCAAGGAAGGGAAAGGAGATACTCAAAATGGGAGCTGCGAGGAGAAATTTAGGGAGCAATATATGGAGTGAGTAAGAATCTGTCGAGAAAATTGCATATGGCAATAGAATAATATTCCAGATTTGCTGTTAGGCAAGTTATTTCATGTGATAAATTACAGAATTAGTTAAAAATAAGTGCATATTATGGGTGAACAGGGACCGTTCTGCTCATTTTAGACCAGATCACCAGCTAGGATTTTAAACTTTTTTTTTCTAAATGTAATTAATTCTCGATGCTTAATAGATTAATATTTATTGAGTGAATCAATGCTTAATGTATTAAAAATTTGCCTTCCTTGTATTTTAATATGATTTATTACTCATCAGTGCTTATTGCATTAATTAAAGACTGTTAATTTTATGGAAGTGAACACGATCTGCTGCAGGTTTGCTGCAGAGCCCTGTGCTGTAGGGACTGTGCCTCTGGATAGTACCAATGATGGAAAAACGCACATAGTGGGAAGCCAGTATGAATCACCAATGGCCTCTTCGTGCCTTTGGGCTTTCAAATAACCAGCAAAATGAAAATGAGCATGTTGCCCCTTACGGGTAGCACAGGATTATAGCACTAGAGATACGGTGATGATAAAGGGAATATTTCTGTTTTCCACTTAGCATTACGGTTGATGCTGTGGAAATCATTTTAATGTGCGTGTGTGTTTGTTTGTTTCCTTTGTGGAGTGCCTTTTTCCCAGCGTAGGTGAAACACAGCATTAGTGATATGGAACACTATCACCTCTTCTCAGACTAGAAATAATAATCATTATATCTCATAGTGCTCCGGTAGTAATTCTTGGGACATGAGGTTGCCTGAAGATTGGGATAGCCCCAAGTATCTCTGCAGGGGCAGGTGTCTGAGAAGTGGAAAATTACTAAAGGCAAAGCAAAAAGGAGCCAGACATCTTGAGATGAGTCTTTCAAGAAATCTGTCAAAACAGGGAAAGGGTGATCATGCTAGAAGGGGGTAACAGCTGCAAGTGGCAGCTTTCATCACTGAAGGGAGAAGAGGATATATCAAGCCCCACAGCCATGATATTTCTGATGCAATTATTTTATTAACTGTGGACACTTTGTGTAATGCCTTTCTCTTTAAATCCCAATTCTGTTGCTTTTATAGCTACTCATAAGTGTGCCAGTAGAAATGAAAAAAAAAAAATCCATATAGTTACTAGTCTGCTTGCATCCAGCTGAGCCCTGGAAACCGCAGAGAGTTAGCCCCTGAGATCTGAGAGCAGGCTTGAATTTCCGGAAAGTGATTGGATCCATAATTAGTGCATTTTTGCATGCTTAAATGCATGATTTTGAGATGTGTTTTGCTGTTTCCTTCTCTCCAGGGCTTGGGTGAGCATGTGCAAGCTTCCCTGGCTGTGCTAAATGAGAGAAACTTCTTCAAGGTCTGCTGAAGGTCAGAGTAGAGGAATTTTTATTTCCTGGGTGCACAGGTCAGGCAGTCAGCACAGAGCTGCAGCTCAGAGTGCATGCATGGAGTCAGGGCCAAGAGCCTGGTGGCATTTCAAAGTCCTCGCAGCATTTAGGTGTTAGATGCGAAATATCAGTGCTGCTCCATTTGAAGTCAGAGAAATAACTTGTGCTTAAAGTTCAACACGTACACAAAGATTTCCTGGACCTGTAGTTAATTTTTTTTTATTTTTTTTTTTTTCCAAGGCCAGTTTGAAGGCAGCATCCTATCAGGAAGAAAAGTTTCACTTTGTTTCATGTGTTGTTTAGCCTATTCTGTATGCTTTTATCTTCTTGCAGTATTGGGTTAAGCAATTTAGGTTTTTATTTAGTGCTTATTTTAAACCTATCTAACATCTTTAGGTCAGGATTGGAAGCCAGTTGGGCTATACAGGCATGTCTCTCTTCAAACACTCTATGGTCTGCAACCTTATTTAATGTAGACTATTTATATTCCACTTTTTTTTTTTTTTTTTTTTTTTTTTTTTTCCTCCCAGTAGAGAAGCTTTTACTTTTCTGCTCTAGCTGTTCATTAGATATACAACGTTTGGAGTTCCAGTTGTGATGAGAAATGTAAGCAAAGCTTTTGGCCCAGTGGGTGCTAAGTCCTAGCACTTCATAGCTTTGTACGTGTGACTCAGGATTAAGGCACAGAGTCTATATAAAATTCAACTCATTAGGAGACATTTCTTCTTATGGCTCCCACTGGGGAGGCAGGTCCTTCATTTGTACTATTGCTTACTTTGCATTACTGCTCTCTGGGACAAGTCTGGAGCAAGCAGAACTCAGTAGAGCTGGGATAACATTTCTGAATGGCTCTTGTGGAGGAGACACAAGGCAATGGGCACGTTCTTCTGCTCCATTTTACCATTACATTGGCATGCTTGTCTTAGTTTAGCCTTAATGTTTTATAAGAAATCAAATATCAAGCATACTGCTAAAATCATACTCAGAATGCCTTGTCAGAGTTAAGCAAACAAGGAATAATTATGGAAGCAGACAGGAGTTAGGTTTCTCTCAAAGGTGATTTCCACTGTACAAGAGGTACTGAAGGCCAGCAGTGATTCAGAAAATGTGTTTTTCTCAGCCTGACACTTCACTTAGCTTCCCAGAAGGCCAAATTCAGTTTTGGGTTTGCAACTCAAGTATATCCAGTACGTGCTCAGCTGTGTTCACGTACTTCAGCCAGTGAAGCCCTACTTGCAGAGAAACAATGAGTTTGGAAAGGAGTTTCATCAGTTGTAATTTCCAGGGATGAACATTCACTGTAGGGAGTACCAAGTCAGTGTTTCTTCCTCAAGGACTTTAAGCTGTCACCCAGAGAATACAGTGAATGTAATGATGAGAATTAGATTAGAGAAAGATCAATAGGACTGACAATAAATGAAAGTAACACAGACATTATTGAGCAGATTAGGAGAGAGAAATTAAACTGGACAGTGTAATCTGAAATGCCAGCTATACACACTAATGATGGGCAAAGTTGGGGAGAAGACAGAAAGTTAGACAGCTGGGAAGGAGAGGCAGTAACAGACTGTTTGTGAGATGAGGGGTAGCCATTCCAGTGATGGTCTAGTGGTGGATGCTTGCAGGCCTTCCAGAAACAACTATTTGGTTTAAACTTGATATTTGCCATCATAAATCCCTGGATTTTGTGATCCGTAGAAATATTCAGTGCTGGTCAATTCTGGCAGGCTTTGGGGTGAGGGATAACTGGTGGCAATGCGATCTGCAGGCTAGCTGTGCTCAGCATAAAAAGAAACTTTCCTTTTATCAGTCTTGAATTTGTCTAGATCCCCTTACAAGTCTTTGAAAGGTTTACCCCAAGGCAATGTAATTGTGCTTGATCACATCCAGGCTATGAGTCAGTGATTGATATGAATAAAGAACTTATGGTTTCTTGTCTTGGTTCCTTGTCTCCTTCCCTATGGAATCAGAAACTGCTTTCATAAGTATATCGGTCCATCTGTGCTTCTAGCTATCCATTTCAAGTATATGCTTCGAAGAAGAAATAGTAACACTTCGTAAGTGCAAATAAAAACACATTAAAAAGACTGAGCTTGTTGTTGGTTTTTTTTTGTTGTTGTTTCTCATAAAGTACATGAGGATCCCATCCAAAAGAGTTACTGTGAACCATGTAACTTGTAATTAATTCTGCTATAAATGTCAGAACATTTACTTCACAGGTCTAAGCTCACCCACTAAAATTAGTCTCCTTTTAACAATTCCTTTTATAATTTGTTTTTCAGCAAAGACGGCAGCTTGACCTTCTGACAATAACCAGCCCTGGTAAGTGAGCTCTGCTGCATGGCTCTCTTCTCTTTTCTTAAAGAGATGGTTGTCTAAATGTATTTTTTTTTTTCCCCCAGTCTCTGACATGCAAAATGAAAAACACTGTTCCCCAGAAAATCTTTCACGTAATAACAAGTGACAGCTATATTGTGCTTGGCAAAGCCCCGGGCAGTTATCCGTTCACAGAACTGCCTCTTCAGACCTTTACTCTATGAATTTGAGTGTTGATATTTCTTTAAGCCTCCTGGGGTTACAGTTAGCGCTATGTCTGCAGGGCAGATGCCCTCAAATTCGCAATGTATGTTTGACTATCACAGAAATGCGAGTTTGGCTTTTCTCAGTGGCAAATATGAGCAGTTTGGGGAGCAATGGGACAGTGGCCCTGTGTGCAAGTGGTGGGAGACAGGAGGTCCAGGTTTGGGTCTGGTGAATCCTGATGTGGTACAGAAAATATTGAGGAGAAATTTGAAAGGTGCTAAATGATCTTCTCCGTAACAGCCTTTCTTGTTTACCTATTGAGAGGATTAAAAAATATATATACTGCGGATGTGGTGGGCTCTTTGGCATAGTGAGCTGAAAGATCTCAGTACCATGATTAAAATGGTGGCTGTTTGGGTAGTTCTCTTTGATCTCCACTGTTAAGGCTGGGTGGCTATTAGTTTATTGCTGTTTTTTTGTCTCTTTTGTTCTGTTGGCTGCTATAGTAGTTCACTGCCCACCAGCTCCAGACATACGCTGTGCTTGAATGGTGCTACCTTTTGGTTATTTTTTTTTTTTCAGTTTTCCAGCTGTATATGCACATTAAGCTTTCTATTTGGCTTTAACTGGGACTAATGAGTTCTGGCTTTAGCTGGGAATAACGTGTTAGGAAATGAACAGGTGTTTTGGGAAGTGAACAAAATGTGACTCATTTGCTTGGATAACTATTTTGCATCAATAATTGCTCTGACACTCTAAATGTAGATATCATCTGTGACATGGTTTCTCCTTCACTAACCTTGTTAAAATAATAAGAATTAAAATAAGGAGGAGGAACACTTTGTTGGGACAGATGTTTGAGGCTATTGGCAATTGCATCACATTTTTGCATGTTCACTTTTCATGCAGTTTGCAATTATGTTAATGTATGCTCAGGGCACTTGCTGATAAAAGCAACAATACAGTGTGATACAGCCATTGTCACTATTCTGACTGTAACTTCAAGGACAAGCATGGCACATTTTTTTTTCATTTTTCATATCTTCAACATTCTCTGCTTCTAGAGGAGAAAGAAAAGGAAAAAAAGACCTCTAAGTGTCTTAATCGTAACAGGCATTCAGATCTTGGATAAGGGCACCGAAGACCACCTACTTCTTTAATTTAATTTAATTTTGATTAAATAAGACCAAAGGAAGGTTGAGGAACAGAATAACCTTATATGAGACGTGTCTGTAAAAGGAATTTTTGATACCTTTCTTGTAATGTTAAATACTGACAGACATCACTGGTACAATGAAAGGTTGACTTCACTGATTTTGTGCATTGGTGTGATTGCAGTAAGTAGCTATTGCTTCAGATCTTTGGGTTTAATACAGCAACTTATTATATCAACAAAGCAATTAATTGGGTTGGTCAAAATAGCTGTATTTGAAAACAGCTTCCAGTGGTTGTGCAGGTAGACATACTGCACTGAAACAGGGAGAAGCCTCTTGCCTAGCTCCAGGTGACTTCTGAACACTGAATCACGTATGCGTGGCACTGGTGGAATAGCTCATTTGTGTGTTTAGTTGAACAGGTGTGCATCAGAAATCTGTAAGCTGAACTCATTCAGCTTACAGGGCATTCTGAAGGAGGGAAGAAATGCAGAGAGTAAGAGATGTCTCATATACAAAGGTGCACAGCTGATCTGTTCCAGTCTAAGAAAGCAGCTCTGGAAAGCTCTACAATGTGCCCCAAACTGGAGGAAGTCTTTGCTTTGCCGTGGGTTTCCAGAAAAAGCCAGGCACAAATGATGCATAAGCTGGGAGCGAGCCAGACTCCCTCATGCTTGAACATATCCCTTTGAAGTAACTGACACCCATGTAAAATGTGGAAGGGAGTTCACGGCTCTGCCGTACTGCTGAGTAGCTGGAGGAATGTTGAGTTAAATTTATCAGTGCTCTCGCCACACTCCTTTCTTCTTGCCCCTTGACATGTGAGTTACAATTAGACTGCAGTGTGCTGTACGGTTCGGGGTGCCAGGTTCAGAGCTGATGTGCTCAGTGGGGTGGGGGAAAGATTTTAAACATTCATTAGTAGCTGGCAGGGACGTGCTGGCAGGGAGTGGGACATAATGAGGTTTAAGTTTTGGTAATTTAAATTTTCTTTAAACTTAGCTTTTCTGCCTCTGAATTTGATCCAAAACATTTTCTCTACACTTTGTCTTCTAGACTTTAGGTTTCAGAACCAAATTTTCAGGTGGCTTAATCTGATCTGCCTTTAATTTCTGTGCGATCATGTTCCCTAATGCTTCGAATGTGCACATGCAACTGTGTCACGTTTCGTGGTAACCACTCAATAGTTGCAAATAAGATATCCCTGTTTCTGTAGCTTTTCCCTGGAGACAAAGATTTTTGCATCTCCTCTGTTTACGATAATAATATAGCTTTCCAGTTTCTCTTCTCGGTAAGTTCATCTCCCACAGAAATATTTTTAATTATTGATACCATAAATGGAAGTGCGTTGGAAACTATTGGCTTTGAAAATAGCTAACATGTGATATTATCCAAGAACCATCAGGAAAATTCTTTTGAAATTCTCTTTGATTCAGCCGTCCTCAGGGCTTTATCCTTTTCTACCAGTCTCTCTACTGCCAATTTAAAACAACATTCTCTTGAAATCAGTGCAATGTCAGGAGAAATTCATCAGCACCGTAGGTGCATGTTTCCCAGATGTATATAAACCTACTACATTTGGCAGCAGTAAATTGATTGCATTTAAAAAACCTGCAGTAGTTGAATATTCTATAGTGCCCAGCTTGGCTACAGCATGGAATATAAAGTATTTTAAGTCTCTTTCAGCTCTGTTTTAGGAGAAATAAAGTAAGAGCTGACTCCATAATTCCTTCCTCTCGATTTGTTCAGATTCTCCTCTGACCACATTAGGAATTTACACACACTGACAGAGTGAAATATCCCTGATCTCTGTGGACTGACACTGAGATTTGATTGGGAATGCTAATGACTGCGTGTGTGCTGTCCCCTAATATTCAAGCTCTTGCACTCTTAAATAAGGAAGAAAGCTTGATTTAAAAAGTATTTATCAGACTTATCTGTGGGGTGAATTATTCTCCCCCTCCCCCCCCCCCCCCCCCCTTTTAATATCTTCAGTGCAGCATGCTCTAAAAATGTCTCCATTTCATTAATTTGTGATATGCTGCTACAGGAATTCTTTTAAGGTGGCTTTAGTTTCTGCCATACATATTTTACTGCTTTAAATTATAGATATAGGACTGTTGCCTAGTTAATTTTCTCTGGTTAGGAAAATATATTTCTGCTCTCCTGGTATTGCATAAAATGATATGTGGGATTTGCTCTATTTTTTAGCTGATTAAGTTTTGCATTTCTACATATTACTGCTTATGAGACCTCAAGTAAAACTAAGCAAAGGAAGGAGAAGTTTTATAGTATATTTGAAAGTTTCATTTAGCCATAAATTCCACCACTAAGCCCCCCTACAAGACTTTTCCATTACCTTCCTGGACGGTCTGGCTATCTTCTTCTTTTTAATTGAAGCATGAAAAGAATATGAGCCCAGAGTCATGAAGCTGGAAGATGGGTATTAGTAAAAAACGATACAGAATAATAAAATGTGACAGTTGTTTGCTGCTAAAGCTTGGCTACTATTTTTGATGGTCCTTATTAATTAATACGACATTGATTTTGTACTAAGGAGGTGTCAAGTGTCTGGGTTTTTAAACAGTCGGACATGATTATTGCTCGTGTTTGTTAGTGAAAATTCATATGCTTTTTTTTTTTTTTTTTTAAAGATGGTGGAATAAAGAAATTATGTATCTGTTTGCTAATAAGAGTCTTTCATTGCTAGATGATGAATAGGAGGGAAATCATTTCTTGTATCACTGTGGTATGGTGGTGGTATTAATTCCCCCGTGTGCCCATGGTATTCCGAAGTAGCTTGGAGGAACCAGACCTCACTGCTCTGCAAGGCAATCGACCCCAATTGTTTGAACCCACGGTACAGGAATTTCTTTGCCATGAAAAATAAAACATGCATGCTGAAGTCTCAGAGTGAAATTAGCGTTGTCAGTTTTAGCCGAACCCAAGGAACACTGGAAGAAATTTGTTCCACACTTGGTGATCCTTTAGCAAGATGATGCACTAACAGAGAGCACAGAGAATGCACAGCGCCATTTTAGTGCCATTAGGTTGGTTTTGGCCATCCTGAGCCTGATTAAGAAATTTGACTGTATCCGATTCCTCATCTTCACAGCATCAGAACAGCTGTAAAAATCTTCATTTGCTGTGATAAGGAGGGTTAGTATTGTTGCTTATAATTACTTATTTGTGCAGATCGGTATCCTCCTAATTCTTATTTATACCTCTCCATTGGGTTGAAAAGAACAATTGCAGAGATTCCAGGTATCCACTGACTGGTGTTACTGTTCCTCCTGTCTTTCCCCTGCGCAGACAGTCCTCTCTCACAGCATGTCCCAGGAGAGTAAGTTTGCCCTCACCTGTCTGCCTGTTTTTCCTGATTTATGCCCATCTGTCTCCCAAAACATCATATATATCCATCTCAAATATCACACTTCTGAGTTCTATTGAAATGACTTTCTTTTTCCTTTTTGCTCCAATAACCAGAGTTTTTCCGTTTAGTTACCCGATATTTACTTTCAGTAAGACTGTTTCATCCCCACCTTTGCATTTTATTTTTTTTTTAAATGACCTTTTTTGGATTCATGTAGAATAAGTGATATTTACAAAATCAAAATAAGGCTGCAGAAAGGATGTACTAAAGGCTAATCCATTACTTTTGAAGAAAAATATCAAGTTTTTCCACAATACCTTATTACTATTCTGGGTCACCATGATGTTTCCATGCACCTTGGCATGTCCCTTTAATTGGATCCTTACATAGGGAGGTCCGGCATGGCTGCATTGAAAGCTGACATTTCTAACTAACTGACCTTTTCAGGCCCAGTGATACTCCTATAATGATTATCCTCTAGCATTGTTTGGACACAATACCACATACTTCACAGCACATAAAGAATATGTTCTTTGAGAACTATTCAAAATGCCCAATCTCAAGTTAGCAAAATGAGAAAATTGGGTGCAAACATTCATCAGAGTGTTATTGTGCAGGTATCGATTTGAATGCCCTTTCATTTCTCCAGGAAAAAGTGTTGTATTATAGAGCTCTAAATTAACTTCTCTTCGTTTTTTCTTTTTTTTTTTTTTCCCCAGTAAGTATAAAAAGGTCAAATTCATTCATAAGGCTGAATAGTTTTGCAGGATATAAGCAATAAGATAGCAATCAACCTTCAAATAACCTTTAAAGAGACAGTATCTTTTCTTATGACCAGTAATTGACCTGCTCATTAAGTTCCTGTGTACTCTTTGGGGCTCACCTAGCCAAAAAGTGTGCAAGACCTGTGACAAAAAGATGAGATGTCAGCCAGAACAAAACAGGAATAAATCCTCATGTTGAAATATAAGTATTTTATAGCT